>NC_135778.1:1373101-1383202 GCF_028453695.1 Augochlora pura | reverse complement strand
TAGTATGTTCCTGAAATCATCGAATCCAGCCATCTCGACTAGCACAAACGTTTCTCGCGAACGTGATCCTCGACGATCTTCGCCAACGATATTGCCCGACGTAGGGGACAGGGGGCGGCCGAGATATCGTTCCATATCGATTTTCCGTCCGGCGTTGTTTGGCTCGAGACGTCCTCCTCCGCGTAATCGTATATAACGCGACTCCCTTCTCGCGATGCAGATGAAACGGGAAAGTAATGGCGGAGAGATAGAGAAGAAGAGAGCGAGCGAGAGAGAGAGAGGGAGGGAGAGATGGTAGGCGAAAGACGCGACGGGAAAACGAGCGAGACACCTAAGGAGCCCGGGGGAGGAGGTATCGGGTGACAGAGGTTGCGAACGTGATCGCGAAACGCCTGCAGACGCTCCTCTCTTCCTTTATTGCTAGAGTACCCGTGAGCTGCTACGAGAGTTTAGTCGACTGTAGTTGCCTGGAATTCTTCGTAGATTGTTCGTTAAGCAATGCACCGTCGTCTCCGCCGACGCGTGTGTTCCTTTATACTCTTTTTATTCACCTACTTGTATTGCGACAGTGTATGTAACAACTAAGAAAATCCGTCCACAGACGACTTTGTAACAAGTAGATCGTTTCTTTATAATGTTAGATAAATAGGTAAAGCATATTGGAGTTGTATGCAGCTGATCGGGCGACATAGTTCGCACGCAGGTATAGCCAGATTCATAGAAGCGTGTATGAATCAGAAATTATAATAAAATTAATATGCAATTGGCTCCGTTTCAAGATCGTTGATAAGAAACGCGAAGAAACGTTTTGAAACGGTATAATAGTTTCTCATTGATTTCACGTTGGGATTCACGCGCGCGAACTCCGCGCGGATTCTAGAGCGATGCGTATAATAGCACGCGTATAAAATCAGCTTGCGATTAGCCCACTTAATACAGATTATACGGCATTAAGATTAGCAAGAGGAGTAAAGAGCGAATCGATCTATGATACTAACAATCCGCGTTTAGATTCGAAACCGGGGATTTATGCGCACGGAATCCGCTGTTTCTAGAGACTGGCACAAGCGTGTAGCAGTTTGTTAGCCAGGGCTCGCACAATTCGGCGCCGCGCGATTGTACTTCGCGCGATCGAAATAATAAACAGCGTTGATGTTAATTACGAAAAAGAACGAGATCATTCGGCGGGGCTGCTGGACTGTTTCTCGCCTCGTTCGTTCTTTCGCGAGTTCCGGCAATAGAGAATTCTATGTTAAATGACATCTCCACCGCAGGAACCAGGTACATACATGCATGCCAAGTGTTCGGCAAACATGTTGAAACGTTTTCTCATTGAACGCGGCAGTCTGCGAGAAGTTTTCGGGAACGAAGTTCCACGATTTATTCGCGCAACCGGAGCCCGGCTAATTGCGATTACCGTGTTTACGGCGGAAGGTAAAATAATAAGCCAGCTCCGAAACAGCGGGATACGTGCGCCAGGAGGGCGCCCGCTTTGTACAGAGCGCGTAACTACATTTATGATAATTAAAATACGTGAGCTGGTTAAGGGGGCGGTTTCGCTCTCATTACCGCGATAATGGGGCAAGCAATTGCGATAATCGTGGCTGATGACTCCTTGGACGTGTTGCCGCGTTCGCCTACCGTTCTTATTCGATCTCCCGTCAACCTCGGCTCCAAACGTCCGATTGTACGCCAAACGGAAAAGAATCTTTGCATTCGATGGAATTATATATATGGCCTGATTAATCGAATCTGCTCGTTGAAAAAAAGTGAACGCTTCGACGGTCGTTCCGGAAAAACCTTAATAGGTATTTTATTCGATTGAATTGAAATTGCAAAGCAAATATGACATCAATTTATTATAAACGTACATGATATTAATTCACCTCTGGCGAATCTTTTTACGTAATTTAATAAATTCCAATTTAAATTAATTCTGTTAAATTACGGCACAATCTTTTAATAGTATAATCATGATATAGTTAAACAAAAATTACGTCGAGACGATTACATGCGCGTGATTGTAATCGCGTTTGAAATTACACGCAGGTGATTCCGGTTGTCGGAGTGTTGATTTACATTCGTTACAGAATGAACACGATACGACGAAGACCGAGTACAGATATCGCCAGCATTTACTTACAATTAAACGCGCATGACTCGCGGATGTTGCAAATATTTATTCTCGCCTCGACAAAGTTGAAGAAGGTAACACACAGAAGGGTGAAAGAGCTCGCACACGCGACCGAACGATCGAAATCCGCGTCTCGTTCCCCCGCGGGTCGATTCTACTAATTACCACGACGATCTTGCACGCGAGATTGTTTATGGAACTGATTCGTGGAAATAGAATCACCCCGAAAATCGCCTTCGCGAGAATTAATCAAGCTACGTCCCCCCCGCCTCCTCTTTCCTCGTCTTCGACCGGCGATCGAAATATTCGCGCCGCGCCGTCTTCGGGCCATCTTCGTAATCGTGGATGACGACGACAATTCCGCGTCATCAACCGCGACAAGAGGCAACATTATAACATCGATTCGGATTCGAACGGGGATAATGCGGGTCGCGAGCCTCGATGCCGCGCCGGATAACGGTGTCATCGATTAAACCCTGTACATAAATACGACTCCTCAACCGTTCAGACCATTGAAACATCAATCCACGCTGCGAGGAGTGGCTCTCCGCGATCGAGGGATCATCGATTCTGCTTTCTCCCTCTCTCCCTCCCTCTTTCTCTCTCTCTTTCTCTCGGGAATCACGGACTTCTCCGCGAATAACGAGTGCCGGCTCAAAAACCGACTGCAGAACGTACTACACAATCGATTTACGTTCCTGAAAGCCATCGCCTGCGCGAATGTTAAGCGAAAATCAAAACGTTGGCACTGGCTGCGTTCCACGGGTCCTGGGTCGCGCGATAGTTGCTTCTCGACAAGTTCGGTCGAGCGCGGCAAGCAAAATTAATTTCGAAAGCTTTAAAGCGAAGTTGTATTTTCGTCGCGATTTGACGGACATCGAAATTTATACAAAATTCGCTGGCTCGCGAAGAGACATTTTTCAACGTTACGTTATTCGATTTGAGCTACACTTTTGTTCGTCGAAGCGTCGGTCACAGTTTCGCTTATTTAGCAAATGCATGAAATGGTGAACATGGTTAATAAAAAGAAAAGAAACGGGAAACTTTGAGGGAGAAGTAGGTGAACTTTCTTCGAGAGAAGAGAAATGGGTGACTGGTGCACGACGGAAAAGTTCCTTCATTTGAGGAGCATACGAAGTTTGAGAAAGTCCTGGCCCGCGATTCGCGGACGTAACACGAAAGACATACGAGCTTCCCGACATCTGCGCGATGCGGGCTATTCTTTCAAAATAGCGGTGGCATGTTTAAGAATATCGAGACTGTAGGAATCAGTCTTCTATAATCTAGATCTCGATCGTCCGATAAATTCAGCGAGACGGACACCTTTGCGAGAGCCATCGTTGATTCGGCTGCTCGGAAAGGGTTCCTTTCGTTAGCGACTGGAACGACACGATTTATTTAGTCGGCTCCATTTATTGTTCCATCCCGGAGAGATCGTTCGTGGGATAGGCGGTTCGGGGGCAAACATTTTTTTTCCGACGGCTAGGCCAAATAGACGAGGCATCTGGGAAAGCAGATGGCGGCAGCCGCGGCGTCGTTGACTCCGCCGGAGATAGACGATCGGTGGCTTCGCGACAGATGGCACGTGCTTGGTCCTGTTATCTTATTTTCCATGCGATCCCGGATCTTCCCTAAATTGCTTAAATCGACCAGGCCGGCCGGCTTATCTGATGTTTGCCCCGTGTCCCCCACGATGGATCTCTCGCTGCCCGCTTCCCGAGATGTTTATCTGTCCAAGATTCCGTGCGTCCGGGAAACATCAATTTCGCTTCATTCCCGAAACGCCGCGGCCGCTCCACGACCGAGACAGCAAGACACCGTTTTCGCTCGTCCACGCTCGAGACTCGCCTAAACTCGGTTCCAGAGCGATCACGCCTCTCCGAAGCGAATTATCTCTCGTCGAAATTTTTGCGCGAGTCGGTCCGACCGAGGCGGGGAGACGGGGAGGCGCGCACGGTCCAATCATCGCCGCGCTCCCGATACCCCCGGTGAATAACTCGATGATCGCCGGGGATAGATTGGTGAAATTTTTCAATTACACTCCCCTGTAATTGGCACGGGAAGAATTCGATCTCGGCGAGTTGATACGCGGTTTCGGATGGCTTGTATCGGGTATCAAAAAAAATTTTCGAAACAGAAGAGGTCCGAGCGCGCGCGCGCGAGAGGATATATTTCATCCGGCGTGCCTGTCGTGTATCGAACCACCGTTCTACCTCCCGTTAAGCTGTTCGCATCGATCACGGGAGGGAACAGGAAAAAGTAGAATGGAACGGATTAAAATGGAATAGCGGCGTCGTTCTCTGGATGTTTTATTCGATATTTTGCTTGAAGCGTATTGATCGAGCCGGAGTCCCGGAGTCTTGAAATCACGGAAAATCGTGTGCGGTCTCTTGCCGCAAGACTTAATCCGTTCGGAGTTCCGCGAAACGTTGCTAACGTTGCACGAGATCTCTCGCGTGCGGAAAGTTTGAATATCGGGGAACACGATTTTCTCTCGAATATTTTACGTGGCGGAACGTTGGAAATTTTCGACTTTGTTAGTTTTTTACATGTAGCGGCAAATGGCGCGTATAAAAATGTATGCGCGACAGGTTTCCTTCAGCAATGTATTTTAGCAATGCGAGTCGTGTTTCGTTCGTTCAAAATTAAGAATCACGAGAGCTAAAAGTTCCAAGAAATTATCGAATTACGAAGCGTTGCTCGAATAAGAAAACGACCGTCGATGTGCGTCGGTTCGACTCGGTTTTTTTGATAGATACACCCGGAGGAATTTCCGATGTTCGCGGATTCGAATTACAGCTCGAAAAACGCGTTTCCGGACAGGTCCATTTGGTTTTCAAGAAACTTCGAAATCCCGTTGAAAAATCGAAAAGTCCCGGCGGGGTAGCTCGGAGAAAAATGGATTTCGAGGGATTACTTCGATACCGCGCGTTGCGCGTTCGCTAGAACACGAGGAGCCCGAGATCGATTTTTCGATGGCGGGTTAGCGGGGAGAGAGAGAGAGAGAGAGAGAGAGGGAGAGAGCGGTAGATGGATCGAGTGCAGGAGTCAGACGTGAAATCGACACCATGGTTATTCGGAGGCTAGGCTAAAAGCGACATCGGCGTTCGAGGGTTGGATAATTTTACCGGGACCGGAAGATATCGATCCGTGGCCTTTAACCTTCCGTCGAAGCGTGCACGCCGATTAAACTATTTCAGGGCGAGGCCGGTTTATTTTACGGCGGCGGCTCTGTCTATGGTGTAACAACGCGACTCTACAATTACCATCCTCGCTGCGACGCGGCGCGACGGGACGCGACGGGATGCGATGCGACGGGGAGACGATACGCGCCATAAAAGCGTCCCGGAGGTTTAACCTCCGATACGATTATAATATTCAATCGGCGGCCCCCGATAATGATGGGACCGGGAGCGTGAAACGCGCGGACCCCGGCCCAGTCCGCCGCCGCAGACAGATAACAGTTCGCGCCGGTGTGGACCGGTGATCGTTTTATCAGGCCGTGGCTGGCTGCGCGCGCGCTCCGCCACCGGAGCAAAGTGTTCCGGGCGCCGAGCCGCGCGGCAATTGCGCATTAAACAAAGCTCCGCGTTATAATTGGAATCGGGGGATCGGCCGCGCGCGCGGCGTACCGCGCGAGCTCTCTCACCTGCCTCGGCCTTTTTCCGACAATCTCCTCCTCCTCCCCGCCTCTCGCGCGCGCTGTCTGTTCGACGTGTCGCCAATTATTCAACGAACCACCCCGAAATTCTGCTAAACAGAATCCACACGTGATCCACTTCGCTCCGAATATATAATTTACGTTTTATAAAGAGGCCGACGCCGACGAGCATATTTGCCAGGCGATAATCACTTTTCCTTCTTTCACCCTGCCACCCGCTGATTATATACGACCGGGCCTCTTTGTACGCGTCGATCATTATTCCCGGCCGCTGATATATTATATTTTTCTCAATGGAAATCACGCGTTCGGGATTCTGCTTGGAAAACCGTTGCCGAAAACCCCGTTCGATGGATTCCAGTAAATCTTGAACGAGAATTTCTGGGGCCGCGAAATTTTTTGAAATTTTCATTCGGATACTTTTTTTTTTAGACAAACAACTATTTGTATAAAGGAATATTGGTCTCGTATTGGCATCGTATCGCGTTGAAAGCATGCGAGTTTTCGGAAGCACGATGGTTTTACGAGCTGTTGAAAAATTGTCTGGAACCGGATCTCCGATTTCTCTTTGAATTTCTAGCCGATCTAATCTCGGCTTCGTAGATTCTCAATGGGAAAAATAGAAAAAAAAAGACAAGAGAAGAATTCAGGCAGTTGAAAGAGAAATATGAAAGAAGACAGAAGGAGAGGCATAGTAAGCTAATAATAAATTTAAAGAATTAGACGATATATCTGAAAAATATTCACTTATCATCGCCCTAGTACAATAACGCCATTTTATGATCTCCTCTCCGGTCCCTCATAAATATTCTTGTTGTACACTGTTATCGCTAGCAACCAATTATCTACGACGAAAATAGTCGTATTCACTGCCGTTTGACCCTAATAAAACATTCTCTCCTTGTTAAAATCGACATCGGAAACTAATGGAAAAATGGTGAAAAACGCGAAAATAGTGAGACGGGGGATAACAAGCATGGAAAGTATATTAAATAAACGAGTAAAAAATTTCGCAAATATCCTAGCGAGATGAGAAGAAGGAAAAGAAAGTATAGTAATTAAAGATCTAACACCAACGTTAAGAAAAAAGAAATTAGGTAGCTGAAAGTTACCATTTATAAAAGTTAAAAATCAAAGTAAAAATAGAAGAAGCAAAAGGACGATTCGCGAAAAGTTGAATGAACAAATGGTTGCATAAATCGAGCACCACGGAATAGCAACAATCGTCCGCGACGATTGTCACGTGTTTTCGAAGCGGGTGCTAGCCAGAACAAGCTGGTCGGGTATATTCGCGACTCGACGGAGTCGCTACACAAGGCGAAAATCGGTTCTCGTCGGAGAACGTCGCGACGTCAAACCCCGAGAATTTATTAACCCCCGGCGCGGGAGGGGAGGGGAGGGGAGGGGAGGGGGTGGATGCAGCCACCGCAAACTTCTCGCGGATGAAACACGCGGATGCCGGGGGCGCGCGCTAGGAGGGGGGGATATAAGGGCATTGTCGACGCCGCCGAGGACTAACTCGGGGGAAAGTTTAGGTGAACGGAAAATCGTGCCGCGACTGCGAATACACGGCGACGCGAACGATACTGCGGTTCCTTCCGACTGTTTCGTTGATCCTGCAGGGTTGAATGATGCATCGAGCACGCCTGCGTTCTACCCGAAGTTTACGTCGCACCGAGGAAATAAATTCTTACACGCTATTCGTATTTTTAGGGCCCCCTGTAACCCTCGCGTCCGCTATAGAGAATCGTTCGAAAATAATATTCTCCTGTATTGTTTCGAATCGCTGCTGATCGATCGAACAGTTAACCCCTCGACGTACCATTTTCTTCACGGTCGCCGCGATTAGGAATTCTTCAATTGGCACAATTTCTTAAAAGAGACAGAATTTTAATGTTCATCTCGTGCCTGAATTTACTTAAATATATACTTAAATATTAACCCTTTGCACTCTGAGTCTTCCTTTATAAGAAAATATTTCCTAAGCGTTAAAGAAAAACAGTGCTTAATAAAACGACATTTTTCAACAAAAGTGTTGCTTGTAGCTTAAGAGATATTCAGAGGTACTTATATAAAATATTAAGATTTATTTATATAAAATTCTGTTATTTGTACCGGTCGTCGCACGTGCGCCGGATATATCCGGCACTCGTACCGAAAGGGTTAAGCTGCGAGGGGATGGGCGTTCGGCGTCGGCGGAACGCACGGCGAGGTAAGAAACTTTGCGGAGCCGGTTGCCGAGGTCTTTCGCGCGTCGAAATCGAAAACTGCCGCGCGACCCCATCTAGATGGAAAACCGGCAGAGGGGTGGGGAGGGGAGAAGAAAACAGACAGACGGGGGACAGACGCAGAAATAAGCGCGGCACACGGCGGGGTTAGAGAGGAACGGGAGGGGGTGGGGGGATATATAAAGTTTCTGCGGGGAACTAGAGCCGCAGAGAGCAGAGCGGCGGCCGCGCGGCTTGCCAATAGCGTCGCGGGTGCCGCGGCGCGAAATTTCGGAGGCGCGCTAAGGAGGGCGTTAAGATATTAAATCCGAGAGCTTCGTCGGCCTCGGGTTCCCAACTAATTATGGAGTTGAGTGCAACCTTAGACCCTGCGACCCCCGCACGCTTTTCCGGGCCGCCGCGGGTTTCCGCCGCTCCCGCCTGTCCCCCCGTCCCTCTCTCCCCGTTCCCGCGGGACCAGTCACCGATTGATTTAAGGCTTCACTCGCAGCTGCGAGCACGCAAAATTGGATGCGAGAAAACAGGCCCCCCTACCTTCCTGCCGCGCCGCCGTCCTAGTTTAGGTTTTTGGTGGCTGCCCGGGGAAAAAAACGCCTCTCCCCGGTAAACTCGCGTCGAGGAGACTCGAGATTCCTTGGGGAGGGGATCGTGGTTGATTTTAGGTGAGCCAGCCCCGGTATCGAGTTCTCTTACCTGCAAGCAGAAAAAGGAAGATCTGGTTAGACATTTTCCTGAGATGTGTTAACTTTATGGTGTTTTATTCTCTTTGTAGAAATTCTTTCGATACCGATAGGGCGAATCAGATTTTACTTCAATCTAGATGAAATGAAAAATATTTGTATCTGTCATGGAACGTATGTTTCGATTTGCTATCAAATTATTTATTGAACATTGTTCAAATTTCTCAATTCTGGATCGCAATTTTGGATTGCGACGACGCAAACATTGGAGAACGATGATGGATAAAAAATATCGTGAAATATGTTCATGAACGTGCATTAAAAAACATACGAATTTATTAGGTGATTATGTATAAGATGCAGACATTTTATAGCAAAATTACGAAGCATGCATTTCACATTTAATGACCTATTAAATAGTCTGCTTAAGCATTGAACCGTGCGCATACCCATCCCTTAAACTTGTTGAAAAATAGTATTTTCGTCGAGCAATAAATTGCCTTTAAGATAGCGGCGGTAAATACGTTTTTCGTTTAATTTCAGCTCCGGAGGAATAACATGTTTTTAACATTTCCGGTGAAACCGGCGAATCCGAGAGAATCTTGCACAGATCCGACCGTCGCAGCCGAAAATCCGCAGAAATTGTAGAACTCGAAGAACATTTATCAAAGAAATTGCGAGCCCCCCGCGCAACCCGGAAACGAAATTCCGGGTAGAATTTTCAAATATTAATATCAAGAACCGGAATATTTTCGAAGCGGCAACGATGATTAATAATCTCGTCGGGCATCTGCCGAAAAGGGGCCACACTTTTCCTCGGGAGTATTACGCGGGGGAGGGGGAAGCGGCAGTTAAACGAAGAACTCGCGGATCAGAGCGCGCGGAAACGATGCCCGATGAATCACCGGCGCGGAAACCGGTATGAATTGCAATTTAACGGCGGCGTTTGACAATCCTTAATTTACGGCGCGGACGTCCTCTCGCGGAAAACATTAATATCATTATATTAAACGTCGAAATCGTTCCCGCGCGGATCCTAGGCGGCTGATTACCCGTAGACCGCGCCGCCACTAGCCGCACGTAACGTGCACGTGCACGAATGCATTAATCTCGGCGCGTTCGCGTCGACGATCCTTTCCCGGCGATGCATAATGTCGTCCATCGCGGTCTCGGCGTCGTCAGGAAATCCGTGGAACGAGCTCCCGCGAAAAAGCTTACGTAAATCGCGCGCGAGAACATCAGCTTTCGACGGAACCGCGGACGGTTTATTGTTTCGTTTCTGCTCGGCGAACTTCATTGTCCGACGGGTGTTCCGCGATTTCTCGCTTTTTAAAGTGCGAATGTAGTCCGCGCACTTTAAATATTTAGACGCTGGTGTTAATTAATATTACAAATCCT
>NC_135778.1:1276875-1373001 GCF_028453695.1 Augochlora pura | reverse complement strand
CTCTCTCTCTCTCTGCTTATCTAATCTACCGATTTCTGCAATTCTTGGAACGACAAAGATCGTCGTTCGCCAAAGGGAAACGTGGAAGGGTCGTCACCGGCGCGCGGCGCGCGGCGCGCGGCGCGGCTACGATAGCGCAGAGACACGATGTTGTCATTAAGATGGAAATTGAAGAAGACGTTGTAATGCATTCGAGAGACGACAAGGAATGAAATCACCTGACAACAGGCTACGTTCGTTGATAATGTATGCAGCTTGTTAGGGAAACTCGTGTCAACGACCCCCAACTAAAACATATTCATCAGTCATCCCTTAAGATGCTAATACGTCATAACAAGAACCGGCACATCGAACGACGAAACGGGATGCGTTTCAAGAGCGCGCCACGCGATAGCTATTACATCGTCGCGCGAATTACGTTGCAAATTTAAATGGCCTTCGCGAAATAGTTGTTCCCGTTCGATATCACGCTCCTCTTGACCATTGCAGCGGTCGAGGACACGAGAGTAATTTCACGATACTTTAGCGATGTATATGAAAGTAATATGTAACAGTATATGATATATTTTATTATAATGTAAAGTCAGGATACTTGTTGCCGTAATAATATGTTTTCACAAAAATCCTTTTTTCCGCGTCTTCCTTTTTACCCTTAACATCGTTATCGTTACCTCCGAACAATACCGATACTTACGCCGCGCGCTCACACGGATTTGGCAAATTCCGTGTAATCAAATAAGAGGCGGGGTCCGATTAATCAGACGTTTCAGTCGGATGTAGCTGGATGTTACGGGCTCGGCCGGGCCGCAGTCTATTTATCGAGGTGCAAAAGTCGGCTACGGCCGCGAATCCCCCGGCCAATCTGTGTGAAGCCATTACGGGACCCATTAGAGACCCCTAAAGCTCTTTTCATCGAATCGGAAGAGAAGTTTCGCGGTAACCCGGGTAATTAACGAGGCCGAGGAACTCGTCCCCCGTCCATCCCCTGGACCGATATCAGGTTGAGACGCGGAACGATGCCGGTTCTCGAGGCCTCGCGTCCGCGATCGATTCCGCCGATGCCGATGCCGCGCCGCGCCGAACGGAGTCCGATAATCATTACGTTAATTAGCCCCGCCGGTGTCTTCCGCAACAATTATATGCATCGAGGCTGAGCCGAAGAATCGCGGAGCCCTGCTTCCGAATGCATCTGGAGCCGTTGAATATGCAGAGTCGATTCTGAAATAAAACTTTCTTCTCGCGGACAATGCCGCCGCCGCCGCCGCCGCCGCCAACCGGCCGGGGCTGATTAATTGATTCGCGGTTCCGGCTGCGCGGTCATTAGCATATCCATCGTGCCGCGCGAATGGATCGATGAAAATCTTCCTTGAAAATTGTCGTACGATCACCTTCCGTCGTTCTACGATACGTCTTATTTATTTATTTATTTATTTATTTCGCATCGGAGATGCAACACTGTTGCCAACTTCGCGCATTCCAAACAAAAAGCTTAAACTTTACGCAGCATTTCTTACTCGAGAACAACGTCTCTGTTGTCGCGTTGTTCATCAGATGTCAAACAGTCCCTTGTAGTTTGAGAAGTCTGCCGTTTCTTCGAAGGAACTTCGACGTTTAGTACACGGCGAAGGTGCTAATCCGAAGACGAAGACACATTAATGCGCAGGCGCTAACGTTGCGGTAAACGTAGGAACACTCTTCGCCATTGAATAGGCGAACGGGCGAACGGACAAAGACACGGTTGTGGAAAGTCCGCAGTCCGAATTTTTCCTCGGCTCGTCTACTTCATCAAAGGTTCAAAGCCCCGTTTCCGTAGGAGAACACAGTCGAGGGAATTCACCCGGCAATTCTCAGCAAATGTTCACGGTGTTCAGCCGATTGGCCCGGGCCGGGCGTCGAATACCCTAGGAAACCCCCTTTCTCGACGTTTGCCATAAATTTTCGCCGGTCTATCGTCATTTCGAGACACGTAGAGAGAGAGGGGGAGAGACCGTTTCGACGCCACGTGTGCAGCTATCATAAACTCGGCAACGGCTCCACGATTCGCCCGAGTTTTAAGGCGATTTATCGGCGGATTATGAGCCGGCCGTTTCATGTCACGGAGTCGGATATCCGACACGGTCAAGGGAGCAACCGGTCGTCGGGTAGCCAGCTACCTTTCGCCGGTGAACCGGGAGTAAATGTACCGATAAATTCTCCAAAGAAAAATCGACGTTTAGAGGCTTACGCGGCGCGACGGTTGTTCCGTGAAAAATCGTCCGGCAACCCCGGGGGCCGTTCTCTGTTCCCTCTGTTCCCGGCGCAGCGCGGCGATACTAATGATTCCTCGATCTTTATCGGATATCGTCGACCGTTTGGATTTCGAGAGTTAATGGAGCCACGCGCGCGCGCGCGCCCGCGACGAAACTGCACAATTTCTGGAACCTTTCGACCGTTTTATCGCTACGGGAGAGCCAAATCGTCGGATTTGGGAACCCGATAAATAATAACCGAAATCGGCGACGTCGTATTGCGACGCTATCGTCGATCCTTAATTCCTTGACGTACCGTTTCCTTCGCGGTTGAAACGATTACAACCGTCTCGATTTTCTTTCCATTTTCTCAAAAGAGGAAGACGCTTTTACATTTATTATTCACCTATAAATATTCGTAAGAAGAAAACAGAATTTTATTTCGCAATAAAGACAAGGTAACCTTTATCTTTATCTTTATTTAATTATTTTACGGAAGAAATTCTTTCGAATTAGGTGAATATTAATGAGAATATGGCAATTAACGCGATCGTCGCTACGTCACTCATATCTGGGAGACAGGTATGCTTCTGCGGGGGCTCCGTCACTTAAATATGGGTAATGCTCGTCTTATTCAAGATTTCATTTATTTAATTAATGAAAATTTCATTTTTGGCACAGAAATTGAATGGAACAAGCGCCGGCGAATGTAAAATATGCAAAATAAAAATACTAAATATTCATACATTATTATATTTGTTATACATTAATTTATATTTAATGTATAAAATAATAACGTTATTCTATACGATCTACCTACTGAATTTCGGCTCGGTAAGAAACTCGAGCGAATCGCGTTAAAGTAACATCGAACGCGCCGCGAGCTAGCTAATTTCAAAAATTTCATGCCTGTCTATACCACGGCCGCCGCGGAACGTCTGTTAAACATCAATCAACATCCCACAGATACGTCTGTCTGAAACGTCGAACCCGAGCAAGCCGGGCCTCCTCTGATCAGCTATCAGCAGCGAGCGCTGGCAATTCAGGG
This sequence comes from Augochlora pura, assembly GCF_028453695.1. Taxonomy (NCBI): domain Eukaryota; kingdom Metazoa; phylum Arthropoda; class Insecta; order Hymenoptera; family Halictidae; genus Augochlora; species Augochlora pura. The sequence goes on along the minus strand of NC_135778.1, from coordinate 1,369,725 downwards.
TTCCCGGCCGGCAAATTTTTTCACGTCCTTCGATATTCGTTTGTATTTCGAAAACCGTCGGATTTCATCGGATCTCCCCTGTCTGCGCCACTATCGATACCTTGTTCCCGCGGCTCGTCAAAGCGGGACCTCGCGAGGGCGGTCGCTGTTTCGGACGGGGCTTTAACCCTTTCGCTACGGGCGGGTTCTCCGCCGCGGTAGTTCTGCTGAACGGAGCGCCGCGACATCACCGCACGCTACGCAACGCCGATCGTCAGCGAGAATGCCGCGGCGGAGAACCCATGCTGCTTGAATGTTTTCGGACGAACAAATTTTTCTCCAAAAGGTATTTATAAATAAAGAGTATTCCAGGGTATTTCTAACGTCTTAATATGCGCTCCTTATTTATTGTATGATAGGAAGTAACATTATACAATATAATATAATAAAACAATATAACATATTGTTACGGCGGTTGATCATGTGGAGTCGCCGTAATGAAGAAATACTTCATAGTGAACAACCCCTAAGGAACTAGAAGAAGTCCGGGGTTGTCACGGAGTCGTTGAATTGACAGTCAGTCGAGGAGACTCTCTCGAGCTATCGAAGCGAGAGGACGTATATAAATAATAATAGATCCGGATATAGTTAATGTGTTATTAGTTGTTGTTAATTGTAAATAAAATGAAGATTACAAAGGATGCCGCGACGGACGTCGAGAACGCGCAACAATATTATAATACAATTCTACAAATAATACAAATAATGTAACATTAACTGGCGGAGAGCCACTAAAGTGGCCCGTAGTACCTCAGTGACGTCTTATGAAAGGCCACTATAGTGGCCGGTAGTAGCGAAAGGGTTAAATCGCGCGGAGGAAGCGGCGGGACGGGGCAGAGGGTGCGTGCGCGGTTCGCGAGGCGAAAATGGAAACGCGTTCGGTCATTAGAAATCAATAAGGGAACATTCGGGGGACCGTCGGCGCTAAAACGGGGTTACGGCGGATTCCGGCGGACGTAACCATCCCGGTTCACGGGAACCGCAGGACTTATCGCGCATTATCCGAAGGATTACCGGCCCGTGATCCCGACGCTTTCGAACTTTTAGTCTCCCCCCACCCAGCCAGCCACCTCTGGTCTTAGCCACAGTAAAACTCGGTAAACGGTACCGAGAGGGGAGGTGGGGGGACTTAAGTAACTCCCGTACCCCCCGGTGGGAAACGTGTCCGCGCAATCAGAGGTCAGGCGCGCAATCGATGCCGTCGTTTAAATCCTGGCGACAGTCCTCCGGCACGCTCTATCCATTTTTTTTTTTTTTTTAAGGAATCGATAGCGTCGCCATTAGACCGTGAATTATATGCCACGATTCTGAAAAGCTCGCGAAGTGCTTAAAAATCCCGGGGATTTTCTAAGGGGAATAAACCGGCGAAACATGGCCGGAGCGGCACGATTGCGTTTCAATCTCTCTCTCTCTCTCTCTTTCGGGCGCCGTTTCCTGGCGGAGCAGCGACAATGCTGGCTCGACAATATGAAATCCATAGAGAGACGGTCGGCATGTTTCGTCTCGTTTTCCAAACAGGCGGCGAGCGTGCTTCAGCTGGCGTCTTTCTATCGACGGATCCGCGTTGAGCCCCGAAAGGAAAACCTGCTTACGCTCAATAATAAATTAGCCATGGGCTAGGCTCTGGGATCAAAGTACCCGCAGAGAGAGAGAGAGAGAAAGATAGAGAAAGAGATAGAGAGACGTAGAGCGAAGCAGATAGAGAGAGGGAGAGAGAGGAGGATAAAGAGCAAACGCGGCTTCAGGGCGCTAACGAACCTGGATGCAGGATTAATAATAAATCAGGAAAGCTCCGTAGGGAGCGGAAAGCAGCGCCAGGTGCGGCTAGATGCTGCGAACAAGTCCGAAAACACGTATCTCCGCGGGTCGGTGGCCCTGAGCGCGTGACGATCGGCCACGGGACAATGGCGCGTCGCAATTCTATTGTGTTGCGCGGCCGCATGAAAATTGCCGATATATTTTCTGTCGGTGCTCGTCGCTGGCAACGGCCAGCCCCGGGTGGAAACAGAGGCCAGAGGCCGGAGAGAGTTTCTTCTTGGCCGGATTTACCCCGGGCCCCGGGAATATTGGCAGATAAAGTAGCCCGATGAAAGGCAGCACGGCCGCTTTCAAAGCGCCGGATCTCGTAAAATAAATATCTTTCGTTACGACCGACTCCCGCGGTAATTTATTATTATACGCGGCACCCGTGACCTGCGCGCGCGCGCGCGGGGGTGCTGCCGCGCGTTAAACAGAGGCGGAAGACGTTACAGGGGCGACGCGACGATGTAACGTTTAACCCTTTGAGCGGACCAACGAGCTCGGCCTCCTCGTTTCTTCGCGCGGAGAACGCGGGCGTATATCGAGCAACCGTGATTAACACTAGATTTACGGAATCCGTCAAAATGACGGATCACTGATTTGTTATTCAGTGATTATTATTCAGATTTTAAAGATAAATTTGTTGCTTATTTATCGATTATATTTACTATAATTATTTATATTTATTTATTTATCGATTATGTTTACGATTATATTTATCTTATTATCGATTATATTATCGATTATAATATAATCTATATTATCGAATATAATATCTCTATATTATCGATTATATTTACTATAATTAGTAATATTTATTTATTTATCGATTACATTAATAATTAGAATAAATCGTTACTTTCATAAACAAATATAAAACGGCTGCCTTTATTACTCCGTAAATCTAGTGTTAATAACGTCGACGAGTTCTCGAAATTAAAATTGCTCTTGAAAATTTTGAAATCAGAGATCATGATTCGGGTATAAATGAAGTGGCCGACGCGATAAGATTAAACATTTTCACAGCTGTTTCGACGCGATTTAAAAGAAAGCACTTTAGAGGAATCGTGTTAACGAAACAGCCATCGTCGATCGGATCTGTCGTCGTCGAAGAAATCTGTGCCGGTAAAACCTGTGTCGGCGATTTGAATGCCACGGGAGCACAGTGGACGCGATGGCAAAAAAATTATTAAAGCGAACGCGAACACGATCTCCGCGTATTGATCCAATGGGCTCGAAAAGATCTGCCTGCGTGTCTGCTTTTGAAGCTGTTCCAAAAGCGGTGGGGGGCGACCGCAGGACAATTAACGAGGCCAGCCACCGCAACACCCGGAGATTTTACTGTAATCAATTATGCAGCGTGTACCGGGGACTTGTACAGTTTTTATTCGGATCGCGCGGAGAGGGAATATCTGTATCGAGCTTTCGCGCGAACGAGCAAAATGAACATTTTGTTAACAATTTAGTTCGTAGCGTTCACCATGATTTCGCTGTGTCTGAAAGTAGGAACATTCGTTCGCGAGATAATCATAAAAGAAACGGTATGAGCGCGTTACTAAAAGTAATTTGTCGGCCTCGCGATCAAAGTAAAGGGTGTCCCAAAATTCACGCAAGATTTGAATTTTGCGCCATTTGTGCGGTAAAGTGTTGCTAACTAAAAAAAAATACAGAATGGCAGCTGACAGTTCAGGGTTATTAAAGATGGAGCGCTGCACAAAAGACCAACGCATTTTTATTTTTATTTACAATTTTTAATTATAAATCTGTGCTTTCCATCAAAATTACTTCTTGCGTGAATTTTGGGACACCCTTTAATTATTGCTACCGAACAATTCGTGAGGAAATCAGCCGGCGGAGCAGCAAGAAAATTGTTGCACTTTGACCTGCGCTTGAAGAGAAATATTCCACACGCGTTTCCCATGGAATTTGTCGATCGAAGAAATTCAAGTATTTGTACGGCCGTCATTTTTCTACCACTTATTCCGTTATTGAAAATTTGTGCAAACCTTTGCTAAGAATCTGTAGCCGGTCTCTCCCAAGGGTGGTCGTCGAAGCATTTCGCGCTGGTGAAAAGATACGCGAGAGGAAGTCTCGCGCTCGTTGCGAATGAAATGTGCTCGGTAAAGAGGCCGCGCAAACTCGTCCGCCGTAAAAGTGATCGGAAAATAAGAAACCGACTCGCTATCGATCTGAAACGCGAGATGACTGTCCGCGACAGGGCCGCGGAGCCCGTAAAAGTCGAGATCGGCCGTTTGCAAATGGTGGAAGTTGAGCACAAATAAATATTATGATTCCGAACCTTTTTTTTATTTTTTTTTTGTTTAATATAGAACTTAATGCATTTTTATTATAGATTTTATTTTCATTAAGAAATTTAGGATTAAATAGGAGAATTATAATTTTATAATTAATTTCTACAAATAAAATAAATATAATTATGGGAATAAATTTAGAAATAATTAATAATTGGAATAATACATTATAGTCAAGACTTTTTATTATTAAATTTATTCAGTAGTTTAGTATCAAATTTTAGTGTCTAATTTCAATCAAAGTCTAAATGTTAATAATGTATAACAATTAACTCCAATTTCATTATTATCATGGTCAATAATAAGGAAATTAAGTCAAAATGCAAACTGAAGTTTGAAATAAAAAAAAAATAAAATTCTCACTTTTTTTAAATATTATAGTTAAGTATAATGGAAAAAGATATCGATGAAATTTCTAATAAAATTCATAGAATAAATAAATTATTGAAGAATAATCTAAGAAATATTGTTGAAAATAGAACGAAATAAATAAAAATATTAAAGAAAACCGATCGCGACGAGACGCGTCGCAAGAACGCTCTCGACAAATAAATCGAGAGCCGCGCCCCGCGAACGCGCGGAATTAGCCGTTGAATCATTGATAGAAATATTACCGACGGACGGAGGCATTACTCCCAAGGAGCGCATTAAATCGAATTGAAACTTTAATCTGGTCCGTCGATCCAATAACGCGATCGCCGATAGCGTTGAGCAATCAATTCGCGATAATAACTCACGCGTTTCCTGCATCCTTGCGCTCGCGCTCGCGCGTACGCGCCTCCATTACGATGGCCCATCGGGGAATTGAGAAATCGCGGCCCGATCGGCTTCCGTGATCGCGGATCTCGCATAGCGTGCCGCTTCCTTACCTGCAACAAAACGAAAACGAGAGTCAACGCAGGGTTGTGACGCAACGGACGGGGAGCAGTCGTCGAACCGCGTCGATGCGGCGCGTTGACGTTTGTGTGATCTTTAGATCTTCAAACTTTGTAATTTTTGCACGTGGTGTGCCGACCAAGTAATTCGACTAAGCAGAGCACTAGGTTCTAGTTGATCGTTTATTTGAGAGTCACCAAATTTGTTTTTTATTTTTTTTTAATTAATTCTATGTGATGATGGTAGGAGAATCGTACCTGAGAGCGATAGCCCTCTTACCGATTTGGGTGAGAAGTGGATGATCGTGGGATTAGCTTCGTGGGGTGTTAGGTTATGTGAATGTCGATTATGTTGGAGTGGGGACAAAATTTTCAGAGAAAACCCCAATAGATTTGAGAGTCACCAAATTTGTACATGGTTCGAAGCTTTTTTACTAGCCGGTAGTTCTAGGAGGCGACCAATGAAACTCCAGAAAGATTCCTATTGGTGCGCTGCTAGATGCGATTTTCGTGGTGAAAATGAGCTGCGGTGTTTTACCCAAAAAAGGGAAAAATCCGTCCTAACGAAAGGAGCCCTCATCTGGCGCTCGGGTTGCCGGCAATGGTTTAATACCTTTCTAATTTAATTGCTAAGTCGCCGGCAATCTGTCAAACTAACATTACGGATGTGCATAAAACCTAACACGGCGCGTCGCTCGAAGAACGAACGCAACGATTGAAAAGTTACGACGCGATTCGTCGAGCCATTCGTTCGCCGGCCGATCGCGCTCGTATAATTAATTAACTGTCCGCGAGTACGTAAGCTCGCCCTTAACGATAGCATCTAATAAAACGATATCGACTGGTCCCGATTATCGTCCCGTATATTTCTTCCTTTACGAGCAACCCCTATTATCGCCGCATGCGAGGCGATCCGCGCGAACCTCGTAACCGAAGCGCATTCCGTGCCGAGTCACGCGAGACCGCGCGAATTTCTGAAAACATCTTCCGGCTAATTGAACTATCCAATCTCGATCCCTTAATCGAAAATCGTCGGTTCTAGTAAGAATATCATTCTTTTGTTATCCGGTGAAAATAAATAAGTCAATAAAATTCGCAATATAGCAATGACCAACTTGATAATTAGATTTCATTCCATGTACGTGTAAATTTAATAAACAAAAGGTTTCTCCTGTTCCGCATGTTTCGTCGAGATTTTTGAAGATCCATGTATAATGTCGTTCATCTAACCCAGGGCTTCTTAAACTATGGGTCGCGACCCCAGATGGGGTCGCGTAGCAAAATTCTGCGACCAGAATCCACTTTTATTTTTGAAACTATAATAAATACAATTTTATAATTTTTTGTGCAATTTTTAATTTTAGATTTTTGTATGTTTCAAAACGAATTCTAAAACGATATATTTTCATATGTATATGTACATGTATATTGTTACCTAATAAATAAATCATCAAAAAATATTAATTTATTTTTCTTTTATATTTGTATGGGATCGTCAAGGAACTCGCAATCATAAATGGGGTCGTGAATGACAAAAATTTAAGAAGCCCTGATCTAACCTATTGCACCTAACTGCGAAATTATGCGCACGGTAGATTGCTGAACTCGCATTGACGGCGCGCTTCCATATCGCCGATCGTCCAAGCTCGAATCGTCGAAACGGACAGCAGGATTGCGAAACCAGCTACAAGTGCCCGAGATTATGGTGGTCTACTGCGTTGAGCAAACGTTTCCCCTTTGTATCTCGTGGCCGCGATAGCCGCGTGTACACAGCGTTCCATTGATTCGTGCGACTTACAGCCCGGCCGAGCGAGAATCCGCCGATGTTTACACACGATCTGACGTATACACGCGAGTCACTCGTCCCGGCGGAATCGCGCGCGCGCTTTTTTTCTGCGACCGGCCCGGCCACGCAACGACTACAATTTCGCGCGACGTTATCGCCTGCCAGCGATAGCGTAACGCTGCTCGGTTATCGGCTACCCGAGATATCGATTAAATTAACGGAATGTGTTACTCTCCGCGTGTCCGAGTAGGGGGATAAGGAGTCTCCAACGACACGATACCGCGAGGCGGCAATTTTATTGAAGCTCGCGCGGGGACGATCAACGTTGTCCATACAGAAGCAAGAAAAACTCCGCCCGACGATTCGACATCTAATAAATTTAAGTAATTTTAAGTAATAAAGTAATTTTAACACATTAAAGGCGGGGGATCTTGACGAAAGTATGCTAGGTAACGCTCCAAACCACAAAACATACTAAATACAAATGTAAAGTGGCGCATGTATTGCGCAATATGGTTACAAACCGTACTAATACGACTCCCGCCTTTAAGCTACAGTCGAGTTAAATCGTATTACTAGGACTCCCGCCTTTCAACTACAGTCGAGATGAATCGTAGTACTACGACTCCCGCCTTTAATGTGTTAAGTAATAAAGTAATTTTTATCTCGACGCGCGGTTCCGGCGCAACGACGACACCTGTGTCCCCGATGGATTTTAGATGAATCAATGTCTTGTCGAATTCGGAAACCGCTATTTTTACAATCGCGTCGTAACCGTCGCGATGGAATCGAGGCTGCAAGATGACGAGTCCGTGAGAAGAGGATCTCGTTTAAAAATTTTAGAAGAGCGTCTATTTTGCTGCGGAAAGGTCGAAACTATTTGTACAGAATAAAAATGTCTTTCCTTCGATTGTGGTATTTCCGCGCGCAGATTTTCCGTAAACATCTATTCTTGGTGCTCTTAAAAGATGCTGAAACTTGGTGCAAAATTCAAGCAACTGGATACAAATCCATTTTTACTTTATTTTCAGCGAACGCGAAGTTCAGTCACTGTTTTGGTCTTCGTCGGATTGACTAGCTATTTCCGACTTTCAGTTTACAGTCTTGGTAAAAGTCATTTAAAAAATTCAAAAATATTCTCGCACTATTTCCGAACTGACTAAAATTGTCCGTTCAAACTTCTATTACACACAATGGATTCAGAAACTTCTATTTAGCTTCGGTGCTTAATAATACGTCGATCGCTATTGTTTCACCATATGCGTGCTTAATGCATTACACATTATAAATTATATATTATATAACACATAAACGTACATATACGCAAATTTTAACGAAACCACTGTTTGATAAAAAGAAACCCGAATGAGCAGGTAAATTACAGAATCTTCGTGGTTTAAGCAAGAAATGTTGTCCCTTATTTGAGAATCTCCAAACAGTCTTGAACTCTAATAAACTAAAAAAAGAATCTCGATATCATTTTTTTCGGTTTCGTTAAAGCGAGATTATAAAATGTAAACAGAGATGAAAGGCGTTTGTGAAAAAAGCAGATTAACCGCGAGTAAAACGTTTATCTAAATAATATAAATCCATCACGGTTTACTTTACTTCGATGACCTGTCGTTATCGACACATTGAATTATCGGAAATATTTATCGAAAACGATATCGATTCGGAGCGGTCGCACCTCTGCTCTGTGTACTCTGTCGTTCGAGGTCGAATTCTTGTTCGCGGCCCACGAAATATTTGACTCCCGTCGCCTGCTCGCTGCTAAGGGGGATCGAAAATGAACATCCAAGCCGCGATACGTCTTTCGCAATGATCTTATCAAGAGCAGCGTTGCAGCGTGGTCTTAAAGTCCCATTAGAAGAGCCGGAATGTTTCGGGTGCGCGCCCTCCGCGCGCGACAACCCCTACTCGCAGAGACTATAGTCACAGTATTTCACGATCGCGGACGACGTTCACTGGCCCCTAACCGATAAATACGAGCTGCAATTCTGCCCCGCGTTCCTCGCACCGCGCCGGATTCCGAAACCTGACGAACGTATCTCTCTCTCTCTCTCTCTCTCCCTCTCTCTCTCTCTATCTATCTATCTATCTATCTATCTATCTATCTACCTCTCTTCCTGCTTATCTCTCTTTCTCGCGAGAAGATCCGAAGGAAGGGAGAACGGCCCTTCTCGATCGAATTAGATCCACGAGGGTGGTAGGAGAACGAGGATGGACGTCGCTATATCCAGACGTCTCAATTTCGTGCAACGAACTGCCCCGGCGAGAATGCCGAGGAGATCGCTGGAAAGAAAGGGGATGCTGCGGGAGCTCGTAACGCGAACAGAGAATCGAGACTCTTGCATCGACGTGGACTAGCCTTTGGCAGACGAAAAGTTTTTAAAACGTCGAGAATATTTTCCTTATAGACTGCGTTATGTATCGAAGACTTAAATCATGGAAAAAATGAACAACAAAGATGCGCGACTCTGATATCATCGATATATTGTTGCGTGGTCGCAATCTCGGCATATTAACCATTTAGATACTACGCGCCACTATAGTGGCTTTCGCGAATGGCTCGTGCTTTAATCAATTGTTTTATTATTTATTAAAGCAAACAATTAAAGTGAAAGTGTGTATATACAATATATTAAGAAAAGAATATATGTTATTAGTACTATATATAGATATCCGGAAAAAATATATATTAAGAGAAAATCGTAATTTAGTTACGAAAAACTTTATTTGCGCAAAATCCTGCCGTATCTAAAAGGTTAAATAATAACGTCGCGACTACAATGACAACAGGAACTCTTTATTGAGGAAAAGAGGGGAACTCGTCTATTCTACCGATTACCACGGCGTCTGTCCCAACTTAATGATTTATTAAATCTAAACTTGATATAAAAATAATTTTCGAACGTAATAGAATACAATTTCAGTGGTGCCTCAAAGTCACCATTCGAGTGTAAAGGGTTAAAAACGCGATTCAATTCTCGGACGAAATATTGCAAGTTCCAGCAATCGCGATTTCATTTAGTCTCGATTTCATTTAGTCTCGATTTCATTTAGTCTTGGAATGTTGTTAATCGTATTGATTAATTTGTACCGAGTCGAACACGTGTCGCAAGATTTCGATAAACTTTAATTATGCCAGCATAATTACTATGACCGGCGCAAGCGAGTCTCGCGTCCGAAAGAAAAATTGTGAAAGCTTTTTGAGAGCGAGCAGACTGTAAAAATGGGGGATAAACCGGTTTCCGGATCGATCCGGTGTATCGATATTAGCCGAGCTGTCGTCGTTGGAAAGGCCGACGGAATGAGGGTGGTCGCGTAAATAAATACGTTTAGGGGCGAGATCGGGGGGAAGGAAGTAACGGCAGAGAGGAGAGGGATTGGGAATAATGTTAATGACATCAGAGGGTCGACATCAAAAGGACCAGCTCTTTCGAGCGGTGCATATGCCTGCGAAGTGGCGGCGTGTGACCGCACGGTCCTCTCTCTCTCCCTCTCGCTATTCCTCTCTCTCTCCCTCGCGATATTGCGACACGGCCGTGCGATTAATTACACGTCGGCCACCGGAGGAGTTTCGGATCGAACGTGACGGGGAGCACCGTTGCGTAATGCAACTGCGCGCTAGAAATAATTGCAGGCGGTCCCGTAAGGTCAAGAACGAGGTTGCCGTATACCAAGCTGCGCCAAAAAATATTACGCTGCATGCTTGCTGCAACGATTCGTATTCTTCCAGTTGCAGAAGTGTCTCTCTATAAACGTTATTGGGCATTGGTTGCGCGATAGTGAAGTGCAATACTCTGTCAGAGTCGACTATGTAAAATAAAATGTCGCACACTTTGTTGATCAGTGTAATAAAGGGACCGCGGAACTTGTTGCATGGCAAACAGGTGTAATTGTGTAAAAAAATAGGGAAAGTGTGAAACAAGTGTAAAAGATGAGGAACATTGAAAATAAAGCTAATTCTATATTTTAATCTTTTTTAAATAATATTAACTTTAAAGTTGAAATTAACTCATCGATATCTTTAATTTTATTCAATCCTCTCGCCATTTTTATACTTTAATCTTTCTTAAATAATTTTAACTTTAAAGTTGAAATTAACTCACCAATATCTTCAATTTTATTCAATCCTTTCGCCATTTTTATATTTTAATCTTTCTTAAATAATTTTAACTTTAAAGTTGAAATTACCGCATCAATATCCTAAATTTCATTCAATCCTTTCACCATTTTATATTTCACGATTCTATTCGTATAGAAAATGCTTGAAATCCGTGGTATACTAATGAATATCTTACAATTAATATTATTAATTTCATGAAACAAATATCGAACAGTGAACAGATAAGTTACGATCTCCACTTTCTTTCCATTCTATAGATTCTAGCAAAGCTTCTACCCACTTGGTATCTCGAAAATTCATTTCTAAATCTTGGCGCAAGATAATGTCATCCATACGATGCGTCGGTGAAAGTATCAACAGGTTTTGCACCTTCGTCGTTATTTTGCATCCGTTCGACGGGAAAATAACTTGAAAAGTGAAAAGAAACGCTCGGCGCACAGAACGGCGATGTGAACGACTGGTTTCACATTCTTCGTTTCGAAGCTGTTGAAATCGTGGAGAGGCTGGCGTTCCATAGGAAAGAATATCAGAAATTCCGTAGCGCGAAGCCGAGCGATCATAAAAATAAATAAATTAATCCTTGTAATTCCTTTGAAGCGAGAAACGCCGTTTCGCTGTTAGGGAGAAGATCTAGCGTTGATACCGCGAAGGAGTTCGTTGGATTCCAGTGGAAACGAAGTGCGTAGCGCGTATATAGCGATCGAGGGGTTGATCCGGGAAAGTGGCATGATATTTATAAGAGCGGACTCAGGAAAGAAAAGCAGAGCGGAGCCAGTGACCCTAATTTTTTTGTAATTGCTTTTGAAGACAAGGGTATCGAGGGCGGCGAGAGAAAAGACACAGGGTAAAAATAGGCGAACAGAAGCGAGAAGGAGGGCGGTAGGAGAGAGAGAGAGAGTGAGAGAGTGAGAGAGAGAGAGAGAGTGAGAGAGAGAGAGAGAGTAGCACGGGGGTTGAACCCCTCGATGGCCTCGAGCGGTCACTTAAGTTTGCCTCGGGCGCAGCCTGTTCCCTCTTATTCGTGTAAATGTCCTTCCCTTTTCACCTTACCCCTTTTTTTCTCCCCGGCACCTCCGAGGCGAGAAAGTTACTCGTCCCGCTCGTCGCATTGCGGCGGAAAGTTCGGCGTGGTTCGAGGGCCTTTCTCGAGGTGAACGAGAGAGCCCCGTTCAAGTGCATTCGAATTCACCCTCGTGCATCGATCTCTCCTGTACAAGGCAGCCAGGCAACGTGCTGGTTGCCGGCGTGCCTCGTCTCGCCTCGCCACGCCTCGCCTCGCCTCGCCTCGCCTCGCCTCGTCGTCGCCGCGTTTTTCGCAGCCATCCGATGTTTAGAATCATTTGTCCCCCTTCAGGCACGCGCGGACAATGTCGCGACGGAGGCGCAAAGGTTAAGCAGTTTGTGGGTCAAGCACCGACCGGTGCTCGAGCGCAATGAAGTAGTTAGGCCGCTAATGGCCCGTTCAATTCGAGAAGAAAAGCCTGCCTCCGTAAGCTGCCGCAACACCAACCTTGCCCGACGCCACCGACGGATCTCCTTGCGTACCTGGATCGCTGCGTGTTCGGCAGGGTGAAACGTTCCTTATCCAAGAATTTCTCGATAACGGTGCAGCTTTTTTTAACTCCTTTCACTGTACCAACGAGTCAGACAAAGATTTTGTACAAGATGTTCTAAATATGAATATCATTAATATCTTTTAAATCGAAATCAAATTTGATTTTTCTGTTATTAACCCTTTAATTAAATCGCTAAAATTATTACAGCACGTTTCAATATAATTTTTATATTTCGAAAAGTTATATTACAAAAATTATTAAAAGTATAACTGTTGTTGCATGAGTTACAAGATTCAATTTTGTATGCATGAAATACATTTTTTCATGTAGGATTGAAATGCTGTACGTCGGAAAAATTATTTTAAAATTACAGTTAAAATGGCTTCGAGTGCAAAGGGTTAAAGTCTATAAACGAAAGTAAATAAAGAGAATAGAAGAAACGAAAATTGCTCGGTTCCATTAGAGAGAATATTAACCCCTGTCACTACGACTCCTTTTACGCTGCATTGATTAGCATTAACTTGGCTTTAATATTTTCCTTAATAGGACCAGACAATTTTTGTTTCCTGTATTGTCTTTATTTACCTTTGTTTTTACATTTTGACGACAGAAGAATTTATTTTTATTTCAATGTAATAAAAATTAATAATAATTATATTTAGTAGAGCTTGCATAAAATCATCACCACGAGTCTGACTCGTTATTATAGTGCAAGGGGTTAAGGATGAATAAGGGCTAATCAACGCAACGTGAAAAGCGTCGTAGTGCAAAGGGTTAAATACAGTGCTAAATCATCGAATGAAACATCTTTGGATAATATAGAATTCAAATATCGAATATTCTACGACAATCCACGTATAATTGGTAATTAATTTCCTTGAATTTTTGTGCAATAAAATCGACAAGCTATTTATAAATCTCGAACTCTCTTCCAACATCTGGTGCACGATTTGTCGAAGTAAACCGCAAAGTATGTGGGACGGTTACACTGAAATCAGCTATTAATAGCTTTCTTACTTTACAAATAGCTTTCTAATTGACTTTGATTTGTTGACACGCGTTACTCTTCAGACTCCGTTCGATAGACCGAGAGCGACCGCGCGAGACTCGTATTTAACTTCTATAATCAATTAGAAAGTGGCGTCGGTGTCTCCTAATTAACGATAAGTAGGTTTACACGTATTATCGATCACGTCGACACGAATATTAGTCGCGCGATGAACACTCGCGTTCGTTCGAACGATTAGAAATCAAATCGTAAACTCGTTAATATTTTTAGAGTCTGACGCGATTAAGTCAAACCTTGATTTCGGGAGACTTTTTCAGACGTCTTCTCGGTGACCGAAGAATTAATTAATTAATTAAATACCACTTTCGTTTATTGAAATATAATAGCTCGCGATTAGGTGGATAGGTTAGTTAGCAGAAGACGGTGATGTTTGGACTCGATGCGCCAGTTATTTTCCCCTTTCACGATTTATCAGAGCATCCGATGTAGAATCGGTGCATCACGGTCGAGCTCATTGATCCATCGTGGTATCCATTATCTCTGTATTGCGAAATCCTGTGGACACATCGATCACTCGGCAAGCACGATCGCCCGAGGCTGATATCGGTACCTGGTGACACCACGGTTTCTGAGAACTGACACGTAACCTGGCTCCGTCAGAATTCCCCCCCGAATATGGCTGTATTCCGTAGTATTATCTGGCTAGATAACGAGCACCTATATAGTTATGAGTCACGGAGTTATGAGAAACGTCGTGGATCTCTTCGATGCATCTACGAATTTCGAAGCCTACTTTTTAAATTGATTTATTGCGCACCGCTTATGCTTCTAGTCGTGGCAGCGATTCGCGAAGCTGAAGCAACGCGATCTCGACGTCTGGAAGCGGAAACAATGGCACAGAGACGACGAAGGCAGAGGAATGCAAGAATCGTTGCTGCAGAAATTGTTATCGTACGTCGTCGATGCAGAGTCGTTTGCACGAAGAAATCTGTCTCCGATATTTCCGGCGAATTTGAAGAGGGGAGACAAATGTGATTACGGTCTGTATAGAGGGAAACGTCCCCTAACCCACGACAACCCCAACGCACGACAAAGCCCACAAATTCTCATTCATACCAGCCGTGTCACCGTCAATTCTGCATTTTCTTGCAACCCTTTATTGCATCGCTCAGAGCCCAATAAGGAATTAACGCACAATTCAGAGGCGCATTTTTTCTAAAAATACAACCCCTGTGCGGTTTCATTCCAATTTGCTTATACATTTCTGATGTTATTAAAAATTAAAACTGACGCTGTTACGATCGTTCTTGCGTATGGAATAAGAAGATTCCTTGTTCAAGCATCTCTTTAACACGTTCAAATCCGGTAGACTGAACGCGTGGAATAACAATATATTTAATATATTTAATGTAAATAATATACAATAAATATATAGTGTGCGAATGTTTAATATTGTTACGGCGGTCATGTGGAGTCGCCGTAATGAAGTAATACTTCATAGTGAACAACCCCTAAGGAAATAGAAGAAGTTCGGGGTTGTCACGGAGTCGTCGAATTGACAGTCTGTCGAGAGACTCTCTAGAATGTCAAACGAGAGGCGTTTTACGATTACAATTGATATAGATATATTGTTATTAGAGTTAATATAGTTATTGTTAATTGTGAACTAAATAAAGATTATACAAGATGCCGCGTTCGTCGAGAACGCGCAACAATATTTTATTTTCCATGTTTCAATTTCCGTGCACATTCCATAAAGTTCCTGTGCAGAATTAGGATTTTCATAAATTAAATAAATAAAATCTTATTTAACTTGAACGAGAAGAGCCTTATAAAGGGTGTCCCAAAATTCACGCAAGAAGTAATTTTGATAGAAAACACAGATTTATAATTAAAAATTGTAAATTTTTCATTGACAATAAAAATGCGTTGTTCTTTTGCGTAGCGCTCCATCTTTAATAACCCTGAACTGTCAGCTGTCATTCTGTATTTTTTTTTTGGTTGGCAACACTTTACCGCACAAATGGCGCAAAATTCAAATCTTGCGTGAATTTTGGGACACCCTTTATTTGGCGACAAACGTGTCGATCCATTATTTAACAATAAATTCAAGAATTTCAAGAATTCAAGAATTCAAGAATTCAAGAATTTCAAGAATTCAAGAATTCAAGAATTCAAGAATTTCAAGAATGCAACAAATTCAAGAATCCTTGCCATAAAAAAGCATTGTTCACCGTCGGACAGGCAAAAATATTTCCGTCCGAGAATTCACGCGATTAAAACAGTCAATATTTGTCGATCGACCCCGAACAAGAGACAAGTTGCCGAGCAACACGTGGCGGTCGTTCGAACCTCGGCGTAATTAGGAACTTCGGGAATTATAAGCGCCGAACCGGCAATCTTCCCCGAGCGCGTTCGCGTTAGTCTCCCGCCGAACCGAACAGAGGCGATCGTCGGGGTTGGCGATCAAATATTCAGCGGCGGGCGAAGTCCCGCTGCCCCGACTTTCCGACCGCGCGATATTTTCGGCCGTCGCGGACTCTGCACGGTTTTTCGCAGCGCGGAACGATAACGCTAATTAAATACGAGTCGGCGCCGACACCGGGACGAGCCCGTCCGCCTAACGAGGCCGGCAATTACGCGACGGCTTCATCTTCGGATGCCTCGGCAAAAACCGCGACGCCGACGCAGACGCCCCCCCGGCCCATTTACTCGCGGAATAATCGTCGCGGCAAGAGACGCGGGCTGCCTAGACGATGACGCCGGGCGCGTACGCCTACGCGCGCCGATACCGGGGGCATCGATTCGGTCCGGAAGAAGGTGCACCTATTCTCTCAATACCTAAAACTCTTCTAAAATTCGCGATGACAAATTTTTACAATGGTATTCGAACGCTTCGATCGAATACAAATTATATAAACCAGGGCTTCTTAAACTATGGGTCGCGACCCCAAATGGGGTCGCGTAGCAAAATTCTGCGGACGCGAGAGATTTTAATGTCAAATATTTATATATACCATTTTATAACATCACTAGAGTTGGCGGAATACAGTGGACTTGCAGCGTCTAGACACGCGCATTTGTTCATGTTACCTAATAAATTTGTTGTTGTTACCTAATAAATAAATCATCAGAAAATATTAATTTATTTTTCTTTTATATTTGCATGGGGTTGTCAAGAAACTCGCAATCATAAATGGGGTCGTGAATGACAAAAGTTTAAGAAGCCCTGATATAAACTTATAAATTATATCGTCATTCGAATTTTTCTCACAAACGCGTACAATCGGCCGTCTACGCGTTATACATATTTGTATCAGCAGTCACGAGATAGACGTCGCGTTCGGTGTTATTCGGCAGGCTCGAATAAAATTCTGTTTCGCGATTTTTCATTTACGGACGAATTTAAATCGCTGCAGAATTTCGAATATTCCAGACAGGGGCTCGTTGCGGAAGGGAATGTTGTAGATACGGGACGCCGTGAGGAGGAGCGTGCGGATGACGGGGGAAAGTAGCTCTTAGAAGTAACGTCGGGTTTGATGCGACGGCCATTGTCAGGTGACAGCCAGAGTTCAGCATAAGCGCGTTACGATTCCCGGAGCACTCGAGGCTCGCTCGCCAGAAGTAAAACGCGTCGCGTTACGAGCCGCGCACACGCGCATTCCGACGATAAATGCCTCTCATTGGACGTGCTGTATCGCGAAGCCCCGTGTACCGGGTGGCCGCTGCCGAACGGAACCGACGACGGTTTTCTAAAACTGAAATTATCAAGCGCGCTTAAATTATTAATTATTATTATTAACCCGATTTGTGACTTCTCTAAACGACTCGATCTGAAAAAACATTTTCACAGATCTTTCCGCCATTCTGTAATTTTAACAGAGCGATTTTAATATTTATACGAGGTCGTGTAGCTCCGAAAAGTAGGTAAAAGTGACGCAGACAATGTTGTTAAGCAAGCATTCAGGAAAACTGCTGTTAGAGTTGCAGAAATTATTTTTGCTGCGCGTTGTAAAACGATATGTTACGGTTTCTTTCCGAAGCAGCTTCTAGCTGCAGTTTTTACTCGTATCAGCTTGCATCGCGTATGTCGTAACGCAATCACAAATTTCAGAGGACTAGTTAAACAGAAGTTAGAAACAAATGAAAGGAGCCTAACCGCAACGTTTCAAAGCAAAATGAACATGAAAATATGATTTTTCTGTTAACAAAATCTAAAAATCAAAGGACACGAAAACATAAAAGGTATCAATAATGGTCCTATTAGAAAAATCATTAAAGATAAAGTGTCAATCAATTTAACTAGATACAAATGGTCAATTCGACACGGTACCGACGATTTTCACCGGAATCGGGATTTAAAAAAAATATGGATCGCTCAAAATACGAATCCGAGTACAGTTAAATCTGTTTTTGTGCGGTACATAGGGACCGTAGAAAAATAACGCGCGAAACGAATGGCGCAAAAAATCAAAAAAATCGCACGAAACAAATGGCACACAAAAAATGAAAACACGCGCAAAAAGATTGCACGAAAAATGCCACGCAAAAAAAAAGAAAAGAAAAACAGGTCCGACTGTAAAAAGTGACAATAAACATTGCGAGCGAACGATAAATGAATCGCGAGGAGAGAGCCGACAATTAATTCCCCCTGGCTAATACGTTTTCTTTCGGCGCTGGTCCGAAGGCGCGAACATAATGGCCGCATCGATTCGCGCGGAGCAGATTGCGCACACGGGCAAACAACACGGCGGCAGCGGCGGCGTTACAATTTGAAAAGGGCTCTCTCCCGATCACAATGAGCGCCGGGAAGCTCGGCGCTCTCGCCGAAATGAGCCGCGGATCGATAGGAATCCGATCCTGGTCGCGATCGACCGCCGCGGGAAGGGTCGACGCCGGCAAACAACGAATCGATCGATCGAAGAGGGCCCCCCACCCCTCCCCTCTCTTCCGCGAGTTCTTTCCTTACAACTCGGTAATCCTAGCGTATCGAACGGCATTTGAATTCTAGACCCCCTTCCCCGCGGCTCAGCGAAGCCGAAAATCCAATGCGCACATGGCGAATTCGGGGAAGCGGCGCTCGAACGCCATTACTGGGCCGAACACGTTTTGGCATATACATATACATATGTATATGTATATATACATATATATATATACATATAACGGAATTACCGGCAGGATCAGATGGTGGAAATTTGATCAGCGTTAATCCTAAATAATTAGCTCTCCGCGAGGCCTGGCCCGGTTATTGGATAAGGCTGTCGAGTGAAGCACCGAGACCTTTATAGCGCGGACGCGGAATGCAAGAACTGGATACGTCCACGGAGCATCGACGTTACTACGAAACGAGAAAAGAGGATACGGAATAACGCGCGGACTAGCCGAGGATCGAGGTAACACGATGCCGGGTGTCGGGGAACTAGGTCTACGGACCTTTGAAATCGAAGATCGCGGCGAAGCGATTGTCAAGAAACCAGAGTTCCATAATTGGACCCTCGTGGATCCGGGAGATCGATCCGAGGATCCGAGGATTCACGATCGAAGGATCCGAAGATCCAGTCTTGGATCCCGGAGGATCCCAAATATGGTTCCCTTGATCCAGAAATGCTCGAGCTGCAGAATGGTCCTGCTTCAATCTCGCTAATCAGAGATCTAATAGCTGGGCGTTAAGCTCTGGGCTAACTGAGGATCAGGGTACTCGAATGAGAGCGACCTAGAGTCAAGAAGCTAGAACCCGGAAACCCCTGGGATGAGGAGTCGAGTCCTAGAGTCCTGGGATCCGGAAGGTTAAGAAAAGGTTTAAGGAACCATCGCTTGGACGTTGTGCAATTTCATTCGGAGGAGCGATTTTAAAAGTGCTGCCGAAGCATAGCTGCTCTTGATCGAGCGAAGAAGGTAACAGTAATCTTGTTAATCAGAGAATAACATCGTAGCAATAGAAAATTCTTCGGAGCAACCTGGAGCTAGAGAACGAAGTCAATTTTGAGGCTGTCTATACTTCTCGGCAAGGTTCACCTCTAGTTCCTTATCTGTGAAATGTTAAAGGTCTTGAGGACTTCAGCAAGACATCTAGCAAATCATCTTAGCAACGCTTGTATTTTCGAGATCATATCGGCATGGTTTCGCATTTCCTCATATTCTACGCTATTGGAAAACGAACTCCGCGACAGAGACCATCCTAAATCGTTCCAGCGATATCTTCGCCTCTAGCTAGAGTCTATTAGACAACCATACCGACCTGTCCTCTAGCAAGATCCGGTTCAAACGTTTCCCTCTCTTTTCCATTCTCTCATCCATCGTTCGCCCAGTCGCCAAACTCCTAATGACCATTATGGTCTTGCGGTCCTACAGTACGAGCTTCCAGAAGCTCCAGAGTCCTCTGCAAATGGGTTCTCCCTCCCCCCAACCCCCAAGAAAGAGCAAAACTGAACGCACACAGTTCGAGTGCGCGCCGACCAATGGTCCACACAGTTAGAGTCTCGCTAATCAGAGCGTCCGGCAGTCTCTAATGATCGAGAAAGCTGCAGGGAACGATTGCTGGAAATGCTCTGTGTACAATAGAGCATATCCTGGAGCAGCTGGCCGAGGAAGCCAGAATTTCATCGGAAATTTGATGGCAAAGGCCGGAGAGAGCGTTAGCCGGTCCCACAAATCACGGGCCGTCCGGTGGTCTGCAGAGAGACGAGCGCCGTGGACGGTGCGAGAGAAAGAGAGAATAGAGAGAGAGAGAGAGAGAGAGAGAGAAATAGAGAGTGTGAGAGTGAGAGAGAAGGTTAGGAGAGGGTGAAAGGCGGGCGCAGCCGGGCTCGAATTGCGAGCTAAAAGCGAGAACGCATCCGGGGCATTAGCGAGGTGTCTATTTTCATTTAAGGTAGATGCCGGGCCAGGGGTCAGATGGCGATAATTCGGTCGGTAATAGTCGCGGCCTCGTATAAGCAGTCTGCGCAGCCTGCGTTCGGCTAACAGGGCCGACTATGGGCAACGTCGGAGGGCCACGACGGGGTTGCACAGGTCGGATGCAGGAACGAGGGCAGAAATGGCGGTGGAGGGGGGTCGGCGGAGAGGGCAGTCGACGGAGAGGGCGATTCGCCACGGGGGAAATGAAAATAAATGATAGCGACGCCCGTAATTAATTTAACGCGCGAGAACGGACTGCGAGGCGACTCGAGCGGGCTGCTTTATACGCGCGTCGCGTATAAACACGCCGAGCGGCGCAGAGCAGGGCAGAGCAGGGCAGAGTAGAGCAGAGTAGAGCAGAGTAGAGAAGAGCAGAGCACAGAGTAGAGCAGAGCGGAGCGGGTCGGTGCGTGTACATGAACGTACGAGGCGCGGCTGTCTGCGACGACGCAGCCAACGGATTACAAGCTCTCTCTCTCTCCCTCTCTCTCTCTCTCTTCGCGTTCGTTGCACAGGGTGTCCCGGAAAAAATATTCCCATCAGCGAATAACCGAAAGTCCTCGCGTCGGAATTTCGGATTCGCCGTTGCAAAAACGCTGCACGGAGACGCGAGCCTGCCAGCGGCGCGTCCAAGTGGGTCCCGTTTTTGCCGGGAAACCGAGGGTGAAATCGTCATCGTACTTTCTTCGGCCGCTTATATTGGCGTGTAATCGGCTAGAAAAATGAAGGGGAGAACTGTTACGATCAGCTGCTGCCTCGTTAACGGAGACATTTCTTCTGCGATCCGCAGATTTTCTGCAGCCGTCGCGAAAATAGAGGTACGGAAACGTCAGAAGTAAACGCATAAACTGTACAGTCCGTAATGCATCCTTATATATGTAACCTCATTGCCCTATAAAAATGAAAGAGGATATATTTGTCTTGACCTGTCGGAATAAAAGAAAGTGCATCGCATAGTCTATTCTCGGATGCGCTCTTATCGGCCTTTAGGGAAGAAAGAAAGTATAAAAGATGCTAGTATGTGCATTCGCGCGTCAAAGGTCGCGATTAAAAAATACGAAACCTCTAACAAAAGACGCGGCCTTGCGTTGTTTGATAATGGTTACGACGAGGAAAAGGTGGAAGTAACAGCGCGATGAAAGTGGAATGAAATTGCACGGTCGAAGAGCGGGTCGCGGCCGACCCCGACGACTTCGCCAAGGACGGTTAATAGGAAGAAAAGCGAAGGAGGTCGCGTTCGAGTCTTCCAGAGCCGCGCGCGTAACTCTTGATATTTTGAAGACCGTAAACTCATAAATTGTTATCAAGCCTGCGGGACATGTTTGTCTGATAACAAGCGCAAGCAACACACCGGGAGTGTGCGGGGATTCTCGAAATGTTTTCGAAACAGAATTCGGAGAAAGGGCGGGAGCAGCCGCACGAGATAATCGATAGCCCTTCCGGGGGCTAAAGAGTTACGAGTTTGTTTTCTTCGGGGCCCCGCCGTTCAACCTACTTTCGAAAATTCTATTTCACGTTATTACAATTAGGGGCGAAGTTCCGACGACTCTGTTCCTGCTCTATATCCGGCGTGAAATCGACCGCGAACTCGGCCAACGGGACAGCGAACACACACACACAGAGAGAGGAGATACGGAGAGAAGAGGAAGTTACGATAGAGACGTGTAAGCCTCGGGAAGAAGTAGCCTAATAGGGTATCGTAAGTAACAATGTTCCCTTAATTATTCGGCGTCGTTAAAAATGCAAGTTTTAACTACCGACCGTTGCGCACTCGTTAGGAACTGCTAAATAACTGATTCCTCCGGCCTCGGGACTTTCCGTTACCGGACCGCTGAATCCACCGCCTAACTGCGGTTAGAATAAAGACTTTTTCTTCGATCAACTTTTATCGATAAGTTGCAAGCCCCTTCGGCGAAACTTCTGCCGACTCTCTCTTTTTCTAAAATATGGAAGAAGGATGTTTGCGCAAGAAATTGTTCGATCTCGTCGAGGTTTGTCGAAAGTTAATTTGCCGGCTACGCTACAAATATTTCATTGATCCGGCTGAAACTAGAAAAATCGTCACGACGAAGTGCAATATATACAGCGACTCCGACTTTATAACCAACGCTTCGGGTTACGAAGCAAGCCGAGCTTGTCTCGCTAAGTAACCTATCTTTATAATTCCTAGCTTGAAGTTGTCAAGAAACTTAACAGATAGTCCGAAAAGTTCGTGCCCGCGACACCAGAAACCTTATTACGAAAAGGTATAAATAATGACTTAGCATATGTTCCCCTATCTTTATAACTACACTTTAGGTCGGCAAGTAGACGCAACTCCGCCATGCTAACAAAGTAACCTATCTTTATAATTCCTAGCTTGAAGTTGTCAGAAACTTGCGGATAGTCCTGAAAGTTTGATCTTAACACCTCGTGCTCCCGTAGTTTCGGATACAAACAGAGCTGTGTTATTAGACCGCGGAGTTCAAAATCGGGACTTAACATCCTCGTCAGAAATTTTCGTATGCATAAAATAGTATATATGTTGTATATCATATATTCGTTTAATCTATATTTTAGGTATCGAATTTTAGGTTTCCGTTTTCCCAAAAATTTGCAAGCCCTGTTTCAGTGACCCCAGTGCCATTTAAAGTAAAATCCGTAATATCTCAATGTTACGTAATTATTCTAAGACTATATGGACTTTGTTAGAATAGATGAAAAAGTGTGCAGAAAAGTGGTGTGATAATATGTTACGCGGTTTAACGGTAAAAGAGGTACGAAAGTCGGGAAAATTGTTGAAATTGTGAAATTTTTCTGAAGGAAGCGCGATGAAAGCATTCGAGAAAGAATCGTACACGAGCAGGATGGAAGAACTACTACGGTGAGCAGGAGCGAAAGGACTCCCCGTGGACAGCCTAACGGCGCGGCGCCATGCTCGGCCGCGTAAATCCCGGATCGGTCGATGGCAACGAATAACAGGAAATCTCATTAACAATTCGCGGACAACGTGCGCGCGCGTTCGTCGAACGCGGCCGAATATAAAGCCTTCGGTAATATCTAAACGACAAATAGCCCGAAATCTCATTAATAAATCGGTCGCGTGTACCTCGGGACAGTCCCGGTCGTTCATCGAATATACGATTCGTACTCGGTAAACCACGACAATCCCATCGCGATGTTATTGCGTGCACGCGCTCCGCCAACTGCTGCGCCGCTCCCAGCGACATTATCTCGCCAGTGGACAGAGATTCTTCCAACCCTGCCGGCAGCCCGGGACGCGTCCTTAACCCTCCTAGTACCGGTCGAAAGACTCTGTATCTGAACGAAATGTTTAAAACTCGTTTGACGAAGTTTGATCAAGTTTTGGAAAGAAATTCCAAGAATTTTGAAAAACCTGATAAATAAGAAATTCAAAGAGGGAGAAGAAATAAGAAATGACCCTGTTGTTTAATAAAAATGTTAAGAAAACTGTTTTCCATTAATAGCCAGGAACGATATATCGTTGTTCGGTACTAAGAGGGTTAAAGCCGAACCAACGTACAGTCAGTCCTGTTATACTTAGGGGACGGAGGTGCCCTCGTTTCCTCTCTAATTCGCGCGCCTCTCGTCCGAGCTGCAGTTAATAATGACCGACCGAAGGGGATTGGGTGTTGACGTTCGACCAATCGCCGACACTTTTGCCGCAGCTGGAAAAGCATTCGTCCGATCCTCCCTTATTTTTGCATGTCTTCCGGGTGACATCGAGTACTCTGAAAGCTGTGCAATCTTTTTATCGAACGCCAGGTTGTGGCGGAAGATAGGTATGTGTTCCTAACTCGAGCTAGCTAATCTTCTCGATTGGACTGTCGTATGTCCCGGAAAAGAAAATATTGACAATCTCCTCCTGGTATCAATTAAACCTCATCCGTGCCTCGTGTCGATCCGGCACCGAATAAGCAGTATATTCTGTGCATCGTTTTGTTAGCTCCGAGCAGAGGGAGCTAAATAATATCAAATCACAAATCAAGTCGATATTTCCATCGCAAGTAATAATTCTTTTCTTTAATTAAATGGAAGACTCATTTCTTACTTACAAATTATATATTATTTTTTATTTGTATTTAGGTATGAAAATAATAAATAATTTTTTATTTAAACAATCGTTCCAACTGACGTGAATTTATACGCATTTACATGACAGCTCGGTTTCTACGAGGGTTCGACTCGCAGAATAAAAATTCAATTGGATATTAAGTTCGAACAAATCGCGCGGAAGATATTCTCGGCGATTATTTCCTGATTGGCCACTTTCGTTCCACGCACCTACAGTCACGCGACGCTACGTCTCTCGAATGGGACGGCTTCTCTACGGTCCAATCGAAGATCGCGATTGTTCGGCGACGGAATAAGGTGAAACGGTGCTATCGAATCAGCAAGCTCGTTCGACTCGCTTTCTCTCTTTTCTCGCCGTTTCCCCCGGTTTCCACGTTCCAGAAACCAGTCGCCGGGATAAAGGGTTGCCGTCGCCGTTCCGTCTATACAAATATGGCCGCTGCCGAGCGTTACCGTTCGCGGCTCCCTTTTCACCGCTTTGTTCCATGCAAACGAACCCGAACGGCCGCCGTTCCTACGCCGTTCCTACGCCGTTCCTACGACGTTCCTACGCCTTCCCTCCAATGTCCTCAAATCGTCCGCGAGCCACGCGGAATCCGTTCGCGTCCGATTCTTGCTCCGCCGGCTGACTTTCACGCCTCGGACGGCTTCGTTCCCTGCCAAACGAGTTCTGCTCGCGTTTTTCCTCTTACGTTTCACTTGTCGCTTCCTCTCCGCTCATCCAGCAATTTAACTACACACCTCGTACGTAACATCGACTTAAGCGCCGCTGGAAACCCTCAATTACATCCTTTCAGTTTAATCTTCTTTCCTTTTTTTTCTCGAAAATAAAAACAACCGCTTGTTGCGTGATCATGCAGATTGCGGGGCGTCATTGTACCGCGAATCTAGAACGTAGCGTTTGCGTACTTTTTCTGGAAAAAATACAATGTTAGCGACGATACATTGTACTTGTGAGAGGGTATATAAGCGAAAATCAACTACCACGGATCTTTTTAGATGAAATTGTTGGGAATCCAAGTTTAATGCTTTAAAAGAAGAAAAGAATGACGAAATAGTTTTGTTAGGAAGATGGTGACAGAATTAGAAGGCTCGTAGAATGTTTCCGGGTCTCAAGGCCGAGGACTTGATCAGCAAAAGGGACGCGGATCCGGTAAATTCGGGCACGCGCTAGACGTAACAGGATGAGAGGGAAAGATCCAAGAGGTCTCCGTTTGATTAGGTTCCCGCCCACGGCTCGCGCGAGTTTTTCGCGTTTCAAGGGAACAAGCATCGCGGCGTAAAGCCCCTCCCTCCTTCCTCCGTCGTCCTCCGCCGTTCTCATGCAAATGGGGAACGCGTACCATGCGAAAACGTGCACGCGCGATTTCGTGTCTCGTTTCAGCTTGTTTACCGGGGAGGGGGGAACGTGACGCCCGCCGTTACAGGCTCCAATAACATCGCTCACAATAAACTGTAGAACGAACGCGCACCGCGCGCGCGCGCGCGCGCAACCACCGTGCTCGGTCTCTCTGCCACCGTGGATGAAACTTAAGGCCCGTGACGATATGCATTCCTTGATACCTGTTCTTGATTAAGACCGTGCTGTGTGTGCTCGGTATGCCGGCGGGGGGGGGGGGGGGGGGGGGGA
The DNA here is from genome assembly GCF_028453695.1 of Augochlora pura. Lineage (NCBI taxonomy): Eukaryota > Metazoa > Arthropoda > Insecta > Hymenoptera > Halictidae > Augochlora > Augochlora pura. The sequence goes on along the minus strand of NC_135778.1, from coordinate 1,343,615 downwards.
ACGTTGTTGTTGCTTCAACCGACTCCCGGCGTTCGCAAGATCTAAATACGGTCTGGTTACGGGCGACTAGACTCGCGCTCTTGTAACGCTCTGTCACCGAGCACCTGTCTTTCAACTCTCGCAAATAGCTGCACCAGAGATCCTGGCATAGCGCTTCACCCACTTACTTCTTCTTCATCAACCGCGAGGTCTTCGTTTTCGATCGAACAATCGTAGAATAGAAGGAGATCTAATGGACGTTGCGTTATACTGGCACTCGCGTTACGGTCACGATTTCCGCGACTATCTAATCTGCCCTTCTAGTCTCGCTCCAGTTCGCTTCGCGTTTGAAAAGCTCTAACATTAACGAGGGTTTCTTTGGAAAAGTGACAAAACTGAAATTATTCAGACCTTCAGATATTTGCTATATATATAGCAAAAACATATACATATATAGCAAATGCGAAATATTAAATACATTTGAAGAATCGGAGTAATGTTAACTCGAGGTTCAAACAAAGTTTAAACGAATGCTCGAACTGAGAAAATTAAAAAAGAATCGCTATAATTGATATGAATTCGGCCCTTTCGACAGCCATGGGCAAATGCATGGAGAAGCACGTTTCGCCGAAGGAAATCGAAGACGGCCCGGTGTGCGGAGATGGTAAGTAACATCGACCCAAATGCGCTCATTGGCCAGAAGAATCGAGGAGATAGAACTTCCGCGGAGAATGTTCGGTGTTCGAAAACGACGAGAAAAACGGGAAAGTGAGATTCTACTTTGCTGGGCGCGGTTCTGTTCGGCCCTGGAATGGAAGTTCGCGGAGAAATCCGCAGCATCAGGGATCCGTCGGAGCGACATTATAATGGCGGGACTCCCCGATTGCGGGCGGAGCGAAAAAGCGAGGTCGATTCCGCTCGCGAGACCGCGTTTCCAGAGTAATCGCCGGTGGACGCGAAACCGCTGTTTTAAATCTCGTTCCTTCCGAGTTTCGTGTCGAATCCTAAAAGAGGTAACACCCTTCCCGGGTCTCGCTCTCGGAATTCCCACGAGCCTGTCAGTCGAAGGCCAAAACCAGACCCTTTGAAGTCCCTGTAATTACCGTCCGACTTCCTGGCGAACGGGGGCGACGGGGAACCGAGGAAATAGAAGCAGAAAAGCGAGGGACGGCCAGAGAGAGAGAGAGCGAAGAAGTGAGAGAGAGGTGAAACCGGGATCTTAATGACTGGTAGGTACGTTTTGTGCGTGCATCGGGACACGGGAGGTCCTCGAGGATCACGCAACTTTCATGGAAAGCCGTAGCCAACTTCCCCTCTTCTTCATAGTCGCCGCACCGCGGCTCCAAACTTTTTCTAACAACACGGGAGACAGACTTTCTGTAGATTGGCTAATGGACACGTTCCTCTTCGCGCGGACGTGTAACGCTTTATCAAGGTAAATAGGGGAAATTGAAATTACAGTCGCGTGCCGGTCACGACGCCGCTGAATTATCGTTTCGTTGCCTGTCCGAGGACCCTAGACCAGTTTATCGCGGCATATTCCAATTAAACGATCACGCTGCAAGAGTCGACGGATCGTTAGGATCGCGCGGACGTTCATTTGTTCCGTCTCGATTGTGAAATCTTGCAAATTGTTCCACGTAGTTTGCGCAATATTTCGAAGCAAGACATCGGCGCGGGGTAATTTCTGAAACGATCTCGTGGAAAGCTACGCGTTCGCGAATGAAGTTGATTATTCAATACGATACGAGCGGGATTTTGTCTTGTAGCAGCCGTAGAACTGCAACAAACTCTCTCGCCGTGCAACATTGTAGCATTTTACTATACGCGCCATATACTATACCAGGTCGGAGACCCGGCGAGGGCACACGCACCGGAGGCACGAGGCGTCCGATCGGCGTTTCTTAACCAAGAGACGATCGGGCGCGTATCCGGAAAACGCGGGCGAAGAGCTCGGCCACTTGGTCGTCAGCTCGCGTCGAGTCCGGCCTCTACACGCGCTAATTGAAAAGAATAAAGTTTCGTTTCGAACACGCAGAGTGTGATAGAAGAGCGGTTATTTTCCCCCTACCACCTCAGTCTCTTACGATGTCTCTTATATTCTAGCACGACGCAAGTACCGCTCCTATATTTGCGTATCTTACGTTCTACTTTATCGAGGTAAACGTATAAATAGATTGACGGTTATTGTACAGCAGAAAGCACTCGCCAACAAAGTATCGAAGCCTGTCAGAGAAACCGAACGGTCGCGAGCCGTGCTCCAACGATCACCGATAAGATCGCGGATTAGTTTACGGGGCGCTTTTGCTCGGCGAATTACAAAAGCCGCGGCGCCGAAGATAGCAAATTCTGCCGGGACGGTCTCTCGTGCGAGGACCGTCGGGATTTTAAGACGCGAGGAACCGCGCGGAGTATACCACGAGGCGCGGTCGTAGCGAGATCGGTTTAAAACTTTTTCCTCCGCGGATATATATTGCGTGCCGGACTCGGGGCTATGAATCACGCAAAAGGCTCCATTTCCTTTCGATCGGATACCCGCCACTACATCCCCCAACCGGCGATAAGGTACGGGGAGGTCGACTCCGTAGGGTCAAAGGCCCTTGTCGCAGCACAGTACACGTCAGCCTCCCTATCGCGACATCGTCCGACTGCAACACCCTGTTGTCCCCGGGTTCTCCTTTGTCTGTCTGTTACCGTCACTCCTCTCCCACCCTCCACCGCCCTCTCTACCCTTCTCCACCGACCCGCGCGCACTTTTAGCTACCTGTTCCGCGCGAAAACACAACCGCGAATACAGGAGACGACGACGGCGAGCGCGCGCGTACCCGCATAAAGTGCTTTGCAAATCGCGTTTGCGGAACGAGAACCGGTAATAAAATTCGGTCCCGGCAGCTAATCAAGCCGCCGCTCCGTGCTCCGACGCGGGCACGCGTGCAGCGAATGGGTTCATTTGGAACTGCGAGGGATCTCGCGCTCGCCTTCCGTACCAGAGCCCCGGCCATTATTCGGATTGTTTCGAACGTTTATTCGTCTAAGATCGTTATCCGAACGAATTTCTTCTCGTCGGTTGTTTTATTCGGGTAATTCGTTCCTCATAAATTATTATTATCAAAGCGTTAACCGTGGAAAGATTTTTTGAAGTAACAACGGTGATAAACTGTCAGGTTATTATTATCTCGGGAAAATGTTTATTACAGAAAGCAGCACCGTAGAAGAATTAAATCTTGGAATTAAATTGTTTTCTGTTCAATTCTTGTTGCGATAAAAATATATTCGAATAATATATCCTCGAATAATTTAGCTGGAAATAAGTAATACAATTTTGCGCTATTTCTTATTGGTGCAGTATTTTCGCGCGTTGTTGCGCCACTCCTGGACTCATTAGGATCAAGGGAGGCAAACGACGCGGAGAATATTTATAATCGGATTCGCGTTGACTGTTTGCGAACTCCGGCAAACGGGTCCTCCAAAGTGATGATCGAGGGGATTAAAAGCGGGGGTGGAACGGAAGAGTTGGAATTGGCGGCCGCCATTAGTAGAAGAATGATTATCGGGGAGGGGTTTGGTAAAAATGTTTCAACGGTCCCGAAAATTGTCCGCCGGCTCCGAGAGTGCCGCCTGTCGATGAATTCGCTGTTGAGCGGCCGTTACGAAACAAATATCGGTCCCCGCGCGGAGGATCGATGAGCGGGGTTTATCCGCGGGGAGAATTTAACGTTATTACGCGGCGACAAAACTAATGAAACAGTCGAATGCGAGCGTTAATCAAAAACGTCCGAAAACCGGTGGGATACACTTATTTTCATCCGGGTCGAAATTCGCGCGCTCGCTCGCTCGCGCGCAGGCTCCGGCGACAATGCGAATTTATAAATCGACGAACACCCGTATGATCCGGCTTATGCGAATATTCGCATTATTCGGCCGGCATGGATATTGCCGACCGCTCGCCGGTATACGCGTATTATTCGAATCCCGCGGATTTGCCCGCGACTCGAACATTACAAATATTTCACGAGCCTCGACGTAACCTTTAACTCGAATGGCGACTCTGAGGCACTAGTAAAATTATTCTATTACGTTCGAAAATAATTTTTATAACAGGAAAGTTTATATTAAAAAAATTGTTGAGCAGTGAAACTGTCGCAAGAATCGACGTAACCTTTAACCCTTTGCACTCGAATGGCGACTCTAAGGCACCATTAAAATTATTCTATTACGTTCGAAAATAATTTTTATAACAGTAAAGTATAGATTTAAAAAATTGTTGAGCAGTGAAACTGTCGCTACGAGTCGCAAGAATCAATTTTGTACGCATTTTCATCTATTTTACGGGTTTGAATAAATCCAGGTTTGCGCAACATATTAGCTTAATAGTAATTAATTTTCAAATTTCAACAAATAATGTCACCACTCGCATATAGGGGGAACGCCGGTGAAAGTGTTAAAGTGTCATGTATGTATTCCCTGCATGCATAATATATACACAAATCGAATCTAGAAAATAAACTAAATCGAATCCATATGTACTTTGAAAAGGAAACAAATATTTTCAGCGTTTACGGTAGCACAAGCGGAATACAAATTATTACGCGCGCTAGAGCCAATCAGCCCGATTTAAATCCAGCTGTATCGCGTGACCGCTTTACCGGTAAGATTTATTTGGAAAGTAATTAAAGAATCGGGCCATCGTTTCCGCGTGAAAAAGCCGCGGAAGTAGATTTTTCGGAGATTTATTTCGGATTAATGAATTTATTATGAGCCCGCGGAGCCACGTATAAAATGAGATCACGGGATTTACCGGTCTCGCTGATTGCGAAATAAAGAATCAGGAACGGGGGATCGCGTTTATTTATCCTAGCCGTTGAAATGAAGTGGTACATCCGCAAGCCGGAGTAAAATGTGTTTACGATTCCCCCGGAATCGGCGGACGCGGTGATATAGTTTTAAGTCGGCCAGCACGGAATATGTATTTGTTTCGTTTGTACGAGGATCGGTAAATCTCCGCACACATTGGCTTACCCGTATAACGTTCCCGTCCGGAGATTATAAATAAATTATAGGCATTAATAAATATTGCATTACGTATCTGCGAAATTCGATGTGTACACACATAATTAATTTCTGATCCTTTTAAACACAATGCGTAGTACGCGTATTCCCCGCGCCTCCAACCCAGCCAGTTTTCCAAACACGCAGCAGCCTCTGTTTACCGGGGATACCGTTCCCGTTGTCCGGCCGAGCATTAAGAACGGAAATATAAAAATCGCATCGTTCGAAGGATACGATTGATACACCGCTCTCTGTTACGAAAGTTTTAGTGCGATCGGTAATCACCGGACTGCGGATTTTTATGCCGGTACAAATGTTTTTGGGGGAATTGCTGGGAGTAAAAGTAAAATAACGCACGTCTTCCTCCGTCAAGTTTAATATTTCGAAAATTCCCCGAAATGTCTAGCTACTATTTTATACTCGTTTTTACCAGAAATATATGAGGTCGGCCGTCAACTAATCATACTAAAATTCTATAAAACGATCTCCGAGTTTATCGGCGTTTTTCGGAAGAACCTCTTTATGTACATTTTATGGACCACGGATAAAATAAAAAGTCTTTCAAGAGAAGAAGTTTAAACAATTCTGGAAAATTAAATAATTTCCGTTGCTGTTATAGAATTTTTTCAGATTTTTCAGTTGCAAGCTGTGATTATCAAAAATGAAAAACCCCGAAAAAATTGGAAAATTGAAGATTTCTCGAAAACTAAAATCGGTAAATAAAAGTCTGTCAAATAAAAATTGAACTATTATCTAACGTTGGATTTGCATAATCGAATGACCGACTGCAGTTACGTTTAAAAAGATTCGAGCGTTCACGAGTCGTCCCGAAGACCGAGCTTCACCTCGGAAGTAGCATTTCCGCGTCGGCCGCCATATGGTCCCCGGACCGAAAAACGCAATTATCCGGGGGCGAGCGTGCCTCTCTCGCAGATTCTCCTGGAAGCAACAGCTTGCACGCAGTGGCCGTGATGCCGGGGTATCCCACGGTCCATCGAGAAATTTCTAAAGCGCCGCGCTGCCGGGTATCGGAGAGGAGCGTCGTTCGTTGCGCGGCGTAGCGCCGACTCGCGTCGCGGACCGCGCAAAGTGGTTTCTAAGAGAATGGAGTTAGCGGGAAAATGCGGTTGGCGTTTCTGTTACGTCGCCGGTGTAGAGCCAGTAGGCAGACAGCGCTCGCCGCGATCAATAACACGTGTGTACGCACCGACACACGCGCGCGCGCCCGCGCACGCACAAGCACGCGCGAGCCGGAACGGCACGCACTTTTACACACCGAGGCGAATAGACGCAGCGCGCGTGTGTGCCGACGCCACCAACCGGTCCCAACCACCGCCGCCACCGCCGCCGCCGCCGCGACCACCGTCGCCATCAGTTCCGCAAACCACCCCCGCGCAGCCCCCGATCAGCACCGCTTCCTTGTCTCACCTTTTTCCACCTTTTTCTTTCTCGTCTCGAACGGGGACTAAACCTCGATTTTTATTAGTACACTCTGCGGAGCGTCGTGCAAATTATAAATTGTTTGTAATTAAGAAACAGATGGCTAAATAAATGAATATACGTATGGATGTATTTATTCTTTTAAACCCTTTGCCCTCGATTGGTGACTCTCAGGCACCACTGAAATTATTCCGTCACCTTCTAAAATAACGTTTATAGCAACGAAGTTTAATTTTAGAAAAATTGTCGAACATGAAACTTTCGGTATAAATAACAAGAGTTAATTTGGTATGTACAAAATACACTTGGTCGCTTAAAATGGAAATACTGTACAGCAGAAAAATTATTTCAGACTTAAAATGGCTTCGAGTGCAAAGGGTTAATTGTACTAATGCAGTGGCACGTATAGTTATTTTTGCACGCTATACCTCGTTATGCAACTTTCACACGTTGACGTCTAAACTGAAGATTAACAAAATAACATGTTCGTACGTTTCTCTATTATTTCTGTTGAAAGGTTTCGAATTAAAACTTTAATACACTTTATTTTTAATTGAATTTAATACTTCAGAATATTCGCGTATTCAGTAGACTAAGTGATGTATAACAGAACTGTGTATACAGAGAAAAATATATACAGTGGTAGTGGTAATCCGAGGTGGCAACCTCGCGGTCCGGTTTCTGCTTTTGAACTGAAAAATCCGTGGGCCTTCGTCACCCTCATAAAGGGCCAGAAAACAGTTCGCTGGGTCTATTTTCAATCGGGAGCCATCGTTGAAATTCCAACAATTTCTAGTATGAAAAATGCAAATATAATGTTTGTTTAAATGTCACTAGAATTATTAAAGTTGTATAATTATTCGCATCACTGTCAAACCGAATGCAGTGTAACAACGTAACCCTGACAACCAGACACGCAACACAGTCCGAAATACAGGAAAATTCTCTAAGAATCGTAAAACAGTGTTTTTTAATCTGAATTCAGATGCCGAGGAAATTGCGACGTGAAACGTGGCCGCGCGAGAGGCGATGCATTGTGAACAAGTAGAAACGGTCAGCCATGCGTAGACATCGGGGCGCAGAGCCGGAATTTTCCCGAAAACTGAAGCTCGCAGGAAAAAAATATTCCGTCGTACAATTTCTGCTCAGCTTTTCGCAAGGAATCGCCTCGTGCTACTTTGTGCCATACTTTCGGCACGGCTGCGAATACAAAGGGGCGCAGAGAGACACGCGACGGTGCACGCAAAAATTACACGTATGTACGCGCGGGGGTCGTGTATACGTGTACACCGCCCACCTGGCCGGCGCCGATATATACATGTATATGTATAAACGCGGAAACGTCCGGAGGGAATGGAAACGTGTAATTGTGTAAATGGTACAATGGCCGACGGTCCCTCGTTAGAGAGATCGTCCCCGCCGTGGAAACAAGATTCTGATTAACGCCTAAATTTTATCGTCCGCTGCTGCGAGCTTACGCGCCCCCTCCTTCCCTCACCTCCACCTCCTCCTCGTCCACCCTTCTCGCCCCCCCCGTTCGTCCCTCGGTCCGCGCCGCCTCCTCGGTTTCTATTATTCTATTATTTTATCCGACTCGCGTATCCCGCTGGTATTCTTCGCGTCCGTTTCCACGGAAACTTTCTCCTCGCCGCGATGACTTTCTGCGCCCGCCTTGTCGTTCCCTGTTACATGTACACTCGGTGGTTGCGAAGTAGTCACTGCAAATTACCGTCACGCCGACCGCCGTAATTTGTTTTCGGCCTTTTTCAATGGCGCGCGGTTCGACGCGCTTCCTCCGTTTCTGTCCTCCTGTTTTTTATCGCCGATGAATGAAACACCGAGAACAACTCTTTTGACACGATCGCAGTTCCACGGAATCAAAATAATTAGCGACGCTCAATTTAGACAAATGGTATTAGTTATATCTAGTCGTGCATTACATCTGCTTATATCAATAAAGCGTTACGGAGTTTATTAACCCTTTGCACTCGAAGCCATTTTAGCTCTAAATCTAAAATAATTCTTCTGTCTCATAGCATTTTCATTTTAAGCGACGAAGTGTATTCTATATATATACCAAATTAATTCTCGTGATTCATACTAACAGTGCCATATTTAACAATTTTTCTAAAATTAAACGTTGTTGCTATAAAAATTATTTTAAAGGGTGAAAGAACAATATCAGTGGTGTCTGAGAGTCACCATTCGAGTGCAAAGGGTTAAAACGTGTGAGAATTGGACGGTTACAAATCGATGAGAAAAATTCTAGGATTCCGTGAACGTTTTTCCGACACGTCGATGCAATTATGCTTAAACGCCTACGCGCAACGTTATCGTTTCACGTAAACATCGGCGGTTTCAAATTCACCGCGTCATGCGAAAACTGATTGAACTTAATTAACTCGTGCACGTCGTATCAACGACGAAGAATAATAAAGCGCGAAACGCTGATCCAATCTGGCAACTGCAAATTTCAGTATAAGCGTACACAAGCATCGATGATTTCACCGTGGACGAAATCATCGTCTTCCTACGATAGGGCGCATTCGTCGGTATGCATTCGTCCGACGATGATTCACCCGACCGACGAAGCGCGGTCGTATCGGGAACCGTCGGATATCCGCGAGCTCGTTTCTGGTAGTCGCCGAAGTAACTTCCAGGTCTAATCAAAATATGATAACGATCCGACAGCGGCGCTCTCCGTGGCGGTGATGCAACTTGTTCTTTTTTTGTATGCGCCGCGCGACGCAGCGAAACGATGCTCGGGAGAGACCGGCGCGCGCCAGGAATAGAGGTGACTGAATTGTTGCACGAAATGTTATTTTCGGGGTTCGCGTGTGGTATGCAACCTTCCTGAAAAAGAGTTTCGGCCCACTAAAGTGCAAACGGCCACGTTGATTGCCGCGGATCGGGCAGCCGCGCGCCGGCAATTTCTTTGCCATTACGCGCGGCTCTCTTGGCACGGCACCGTTCCGATTTTCTTTCCACGGACCGCGCCGTGTTTTTGGCTTCTTTCGCGCAATTAGCCGCATGGAAACAGTGACAGCCCTGTACACTTATTTACGAGCTCGCGATGTTCAACGGACGGCACACCCTTGGGTATTAGCTTCGCATAGGAAGTTGACGTCATCAATGGTACGGAACGTAAGTATTATTAGAATTGGCAGCCGCCCGTCAATGGAACCGATGGAAGAAACGTTGAATAGAGCTCGACGAAAAAGACTGTCTATTAACGATTACACAAGGTGTTTCGTAATTCATAGGAGAAATTGGATCGGGTAGATTTTACGGCTGCGAATGAGACGAAGAATAATGGAATTTCGCTTTTTGAGAAAATTACGTTGAAATATCAACCGAGCACACGCGTTTCTAACGTTTAATGGAATCTACCCGGCTCGAGCATAACGTTCCAATTCCGATACGAATCGGGAATGATAGTAATCTGACAGGAAACAAATCCCGACGCTGTATGCGTGCACAAAAATGGCTGCAACCGGCGACTTGCAGCGAAATCCGTGACATCGTTATTAATTAAGGCCGCCCGTACTCGACTGATATTTTTCAATGTAATTTCCCCGATAACGAAGCTTCCGCGCAATTTTGTTATTCTTGATTTTTCTCTCGTTCCCAGACAGAGAAAAATATCGTTCCGTTGTAAATTCAGCTTCCTGGATTCTTCGACCTTTAACCCTCTTAGTGCCGGATATAGTGTTAGTGATGATATATAGTCCCGTGCTGCACTGGCGAAAAATGCCTTATATTTATACCTATGTTATTTACGTAATTTCCAATGAATATAGAAAAATTAGCGTCACTGTTTCATTCTCAATTTTCTCCTTAATACACTGCTTCTTGTATTATGAAAATATTGCTTTTCGTTTGGTTTTTATGAGCCTTTTTCCAAACCCTAGCAAAACCGTGAAATTTGGCTTCTTCGCCCGGCACTAAGCAATAATAAATATTAATATTATTAATTTCCACTATATCGACATAAATATTAATATTATTAATTTCCACTATATCGAAATAAATATTAATATTATTAATTTCCACTATATCGAAATAAATATTAATATTATTAATTTCCACTATATCGAAATAAAAATTAATTCTTCCGTTACCAAAGCTTGGAGACAAAAGTACCCGAAGACAACGAAGGGAACAAAAATTGTCCGGTCCTTTTATTAAAAATATTAAGGATAAACAAGTGGTGGGTGAAAAAAATCGCAGTGCGAGGGGTTGAAACCCATTCGAAAGCACAGCGGCGATTGCATTTTCGAACCCACTTCTTTTCAAACACTGGGTCAAATGGTGTATTCGATCGCGATGGAAGGGGGAGTCGAAGGAAACGAAAATACGCTGCCGGAAACATGCCACAGGAGCGCCGGGGTGGGGGAACCCTTTCTGGTTCACCAGTGCACACGTTATCGCAGCCAGTTCGGAATCGACGTAATTTTCCTTTTCCGCGCGGCAGGCCCGTCGAAATAACACGCTTATCAATTACAACTTAATTACCCCGCCGTTCAGACTGTATATTACCGGGAACGAGAGGGCAGAGGTTGGCCGTGGAACGAGGGGAGGAGAGGAGACTGGGAAACGGGCGCGCGCGCGTGTACCGACAAACAGCGTCGCTCGAAGCGTTTCATTAGCCAAATTGGATTGCCTGAAATCGGGTAAATTTAAATCCACCGTCGCGATCGCGCGATAAAACGTTTGCGATTCCACGATTCGAATAGTTTTTTTTTTCGCCCACCCACCCCTCTTCGCCCGCACCCTCTCTGGAGGGGCGCGGCCTCGGCCTCGGCTCGGCTCGGCGCGACGCGGCGCGACGAGATCCCTCCCGCTTCAATCGGTTTAAATGGATTCCCACGCGAAATTACAGCGCGACTCTCGCGTGCACGCGCTCTGTTCGACCGTGGACCTGTCCTCGTCGGCTCGTACCGGCACAAAGGAGAATCTCGTCGTGAGTCGGGCCCCGCGGGGACACCGGAACCTATAGGCAGCCTCTCCTGCACGCGAGCAGACCGTCCAGGACACCCGTTCGCGGTAAGAACGCGTGTCGAAAACTCGCGCCGTCGAAAAATTACGTCGTCGAATAATTACGTCGTCGAAAAATCACGTCGTCGAGAAATTACGTCGTCGAAAAATTACGTCGCCGAAAGATTACGTCGTCGAAAAATTACGTCGTCGAGAAATTACGTCGTCGAGAAATTACGTCGTCGAAAAATTACGTCGCCGAAAAATTACGTCGCCGAAAAATTACGTCGTCGAAAAATTACGTCATCGAAAACTCATGCCGTCGAAAAATTACGTCGTCGAAGGAAATTACGCATTTCGCTAGCTTATCGAATAGAGTAAATTCTCCTCGATTATCCTCTTTAGTTTGCAAACAAAAATGAACGATTTGGGGAGGGGAGATGCAATTATACGAGTATTGCGCCCACGCAATTATCGAGTAATCGACACCCATAAGAGCGAGCCGCGAGGCTCGAATTAATCGGATCTCCACTGCCAAAATTGCTCACATTTGTTCACAAGCTGGAAAACAATTGCAGAGAATTTACTGTGGTTATCTGATCAAGGCAGAAGATGGGAACATGTCTGTCTGAACCGTCGGTACATTGATTTTTTGCTTCACCATCGTCTAGCTTAACGCTAAGGTTCATCTTTAATTCGTGAAATCATTCGAAATTTTAATTACAACAGATTTCTAATAAAAACTTAAATTATAACATATTTTTTAATTATACTCGGAACAGATATTAATACCTTCTCTGAAAATTTGCTTTTACAAATTTTGTCACATATTTGATAAAAGCCTCTTTGAAATTCTAAAAATCTTGCTTACGTACTCGTTATAAAAATATTATATTTAGTTTCGTAAATATTAAATAATTACTAAAAAGTGTTTGAAACTCCTCTGGTTTCCTCCAGCTACGTGCGCAGGCGAGGCTCGACCCGTGACCCACGCCAAATGTATTAATATAAATTTCAATTGTGTCCACAGGTAAATGCATCGCGCGCACGGCGATACTCGCGTGAGGTTTTTCTCGGACAATAGCTGCCGCCCGATAACATCGATTGCGCTAATATCGCGCGTGTTTTGTTTAGATTATTCACTGGGTTAGCCAAACTATAATTGTGGTACGAAACCATATATATATATACATATATATATATCGGTTTGTTTAGAATCGATACCGCCCCGGTATCAGACAAGCGAAACGAAACCCAAAACAACAGATTGATTGTTTCGTAGCAGCCCGATAACCACCGTCCACGGCTTTAGACAAATATTAATATTCCGACGGACAAATAAATACGAAAAAGTCGAAAATAACGAACGGGATTGTGGTCGTCGAACCTAATCGCGTTTCCGGCTGGGAAGCGGAAGCGGCGTTGCAAAATGCGTAACCCGAACCGCGGTAGAAAGCGTTGTTATCGAGCCTCGCGGAACAGTGTGCGGTTTCAAAATTCATAGCCGGCCCGATGACTGCCGCCGCTCGCTGCCATATTGGCCGCGCGCGCGCGCTAGTGACATTATTCTTCGATCTGGTTCAGAAATTCTATAATCTATGTACAATCGATGCCGAAGATCGTTCACAGCTTCGATTCTCCATTTTCTCGAGAACATGTTCGTAGATGCTTCTTGTAAACACGTTAGTCTTTTTAACCCTTTGCAGTTACGTTTATCAACGTTTCAATCTTGGTACAAGATCTCGTCTTCAAGATTATCACTGAAATGTCGATCTACAATTAGGATAAAATATATTCAAAGCTTAACCCTTTGCAGTCCAAACTATTTTAACTGGAAATCAAAAATATTTGTTCAGACTCACAGTGTTCCCATTTTATATAATTTAGAGCATATTATACATTATAGAATCGAATTTTGTGACTCATGCAGCAGTTAATAACTTTTAACAATTTTCTAAATATAAGTAAATTTGATGAAAATTATTTCGAAACGTAGCATCATCATTTCTAGCGGCGCCTTAGAGTAGCCATCTATCCGCAAAGGGTTAAAAGTCTTTTTAATTAGTATAGTCTTTTTAATTAAATCCCCAAGACGACAATGCCGACGTTCTAAATCAGAATAAAGTAATCGTGACAAGAGGACCGACTAAACTACTTAAAACTCGTACAATTCAATAATCGAATGACGATTTCCATAATGTATTCGAAAAAAGATGAGCGCGTTCTTAGCCGTTTGATCAGCGCCGCGGATTCATCGATCGGTCCAGCGAAAACACCGTGGACGCAGAATGTATCGAGATTAATCGACGGGAACGCATCGAAAATAGCGCGCGCGCGGGCGCACGGCGCGCACCGCCAAGGAAGCGCGAGGAAAAATGTCGATACCGTCGGCGCAGAAAACAGCAAGGTGAATGACACGCCGACAATCGGCCGGCGCAAACTACAATAACGGTTCGATCAGCAAAACCTCCGCGTTTCCGCGGTAATCTCGCCGCATTCCGGCCGTACCCTCGCCGACAACGGCGAACAGTAAATATATAAATACCGGCGAGGATCTGGGAACTGTAAAATCCAGTAACGATCCCGCGAGCCGCCCGAACGACTTCCTATCGCGAGATGAGCGGGGGAGGGGGGAAGGGAGGAGCGGAGAGAGCCGAGCGCCGTCTCGAGGGCTTCCGGGTATACGCGGGATTTATATCTTTGGCCTGCGCGTTCGATTCCGCTGGCGAAAAAATATTTAATGACGCGAGAATCGGCCTATAAGTAAATCACTTCGTCCCCCTTCGTCGATAGTCTGGCTCGCGGATTCTCTCGGCGATCCGATCATTGAAGATGCTTCTCATTGTTATTAACCGGTTGGAGGAAAAGGTAGCATTATTTGTTCCTTGCGAGCTGCGCAACTCCTTGTTGGACTGTATATTCGTAACAGAATGGTGGCAATGATTTTCACAGTTCACGTGGACCAAACGATAGTTGGTTAACTACTTATCCTATTATTTCTTTCGGAACTGGGTCTTCTTTGTTTTGCTAACCATTTGTTGCAGGGAAAAAATACCTCGCAACGATTTGAATTTAAAATGTGTTATATACTAGCTTCTTTTAATCTTCTAACTGCGGGCGAGGTTTTGAAATTTAATTTTAAAAATTAGATCAAGAACATTAAAATGTAGTTGGATGCCAAGAATGCATTAGCGTATTAGATATAGTTATGTACTGTTGAGCATCGGTGTTGATGGAATACTGTGAGCCATACATGCTGAATTTAACCCCTTGCATTATAATAACGAGTCAGACTCGTTGATGAAGATTTTATGCAAACTCTACTAAAAATATGAATATTATTAAATTCTTCAACGTTGAAGTGAAAATCAATTTTTCTGTCATTAAAATATGGAAAGAAATTATTCTATTAGGAAAATTATTAAGTACGAATAAGTGGTAATAGTCGTAGCATAAAAGGAGCGATAATGCAAGGGGTTAAAGTCGTCGAGACACTCGTTGCCATCGAATGGCGACGTCAACCATAAGATATCGAGAGAAATGCCGCGCAACCGAATGGTTCCGGCACACGAAAATTGCTTCTGCGTTGTAATTAAGGGGGTGCAACCGCGAGACGATCAACTACGGTAATATCGAAACACGATTGATAAGGTAGTTTTCTGTAGTTCGTTTTCGTCGTAGGAAGAGGTGGTGGTGGTGGTAACCTACTTAACGAGCGACCAACGTAGACACTCGAGCAAATGATGTCGCTCCTCGTCGCCTTTTAATTGGTACACGATAAGATGCGATAAGCTGATTTTAAAATTAATCTGGGCCGCGTCGCCTACGATTCCGCGCGACCATTACTCACCTGTTCGATACTCTGCCGATACCGTTTACACGTTAATTCTCCGGTTTGTTATTAAAATGCGATTGGAAAGTCCGAGCGGAATTTACACGGACATCGGAGTGGGTGAAGTTCACTTTCCAATAAAAAAAGGAAGAACGAACCAACAAACAAACAATTCACATCTAAAACCAATCTGGAAATCCTATTTGACCAGTGGATAATTTCACTTGGCTGGTTTGTTCGCGTTTCGCGATCTCTAAATCATACATCCGATTTACAGTGTAATTATTTTCGGAGAAACTGTCGGACGAATCGATACATCTGTGGATTGTAATAGAAATAACGGAGACGACCGCCTGAGAACTGCACTGTCCAAAGTAACATTGTCTTAAGTGGAATATAGTTAATATAGAAAACGATTTTTGTACAATTATCTGGTAAATTCAATAGAATGTAAAAATTAGCATCATGTTAATTTTACAAATATTTCAACTATCTAGAGTTGTCGCCAATTCGAACGCAGTTAACGATTAAAACTTAGATCAAAATTTACGAAAGCGTGACTCGAGCCACCGTAATTTCCAACGTTCTACACTGAATTATTTGCCCCGGCAAAAAGTCGCAACGATTCCCAGCGACTCGGTAACTTTTCGCCCGGAAATCACGGACCGTTCACGGTTCAATTTTCTACTTAAATATTCGTGCTCGGGGGTAGGGGGCGAAAGGTAATTAAGTGAATCAGCCGGGTAGACCGGGAGGGGCGGAACGGGGGTTGGACGGGGGCGTTAAGTTCGAGGCCGCGATATTTCAAATCTACCCGGTGCAGGATAGTCGTGCCACGGATCGGGTAGAATCTCATTTCAACGGGGCGCAGACGAATCGCCGTTGAACACGCGAGTCTACCGTTCTACCTTTGAATATCCCCCCCACCCTCCGCAAAAACAGACGCGCGCACGCACGCACGCACGGACGCACGCGACGCACACACGTCCCTCCTCTGACATCCGGCTAATAGGAAATAAGGGAAGCCACGGTGAAAACTCGACCCCCTCTCCTCCCCTCCCCCCACCCCTCAGGTAAATAACGGTGCCGAGGCGTTCGCGTGAAATTCGCCGCGGAGTCCACGACGCGATGTATTCAAAAGCATCGGGTGCCGATATTATGCTAATATAATAGCCTTCTCGCCTCGTGTGCCGGTACTCCACGACCGAGACCGGTCTCGCTGCTAGAAAGAGCGAGAGAGAGAGAGAGGAGAGAGAGAGAGAGGAGAGAGAGAGAGAGACGCGGTGACAAGGTGGGCGTTCGCGAAAACGGAACCAATTCGGTCGCAATTAGTGTTGGATTATGTTTGGGAGAACGGTATCGAAAAATTACTAGAGATAATGATTACGGGCGGTCGAATTGCAATTGGTTTTTGCAAATGAGAATTCGCGTCTGCGATCGTGTAATTATCGGACTGCGGGATTTCGTGCGATTGACAAGAACGAGGTGATAAAACTGGAATGGAGCAATTTCAGTAATTATTTTTTACTTGTAGGCGACGCGATTGCCGCATTATTTTATTTTTCCAGGAAGAACCGCGGACTAGTGTTTACAACGCTGCGCGGTAATTTGGCAAATTTTACCTTGAATTTACGTTGAATTTACGTTGAATTTAGACTTTGTTCTTGGAGATCGTGGATAGAAAAATACATTGTCGTGTCGAGTGAATGTATCTGAGAATGCATTGAATAAACAAAAATAATCCTAAGAAAATGCTCATTCTAACCGAAAAATCTTTAAAAAGGATGAACACCGAAAGATGCCGTAGCGATCAACGATTTAATCTGCAGACCGAAAAAGGACGAAAACAACGTGAAACGAATGTAAAAAAGAAGAACATAGAAATTGTCGACTGTTCGGACAAATTGAAGAATTAGCGAAGCTCTCGGGGAAGGAGAGTGGACGAAAGGATCAATGGTCTGATCGGACACGTGAAAATCATTGATCGATCCGATCCGAAAGGGGATCGCGATGCTCATCGTACGGATCGCTGGCCTGGGAGAAGCGAGAGGCAGCCTTTGCTCCGTTTTTCTTTCAGTTTACCGCAAGACGAAAATAATATTATCTCGGTCGAACGGCTGGGAGATTTCGAGGGTCGAGTGGTATCGACTCGCGGCAGGCCGGGCCGGGCCGAGTCGGGTCGGGCCAGGCACAGGCCAATCTATTTAGCCGAAAGGATCGAGTATCGAAGGATCGAGTCCCCGGGGCTGCGAGGACACGCCGCACACCGCCGGATCCGGTTGGTCGACGCGTCGCCCGCCTCGTTTCTCTCTCCCTCTCCCTCTCTCTCCCTCTCCCTATCTCTCTCTGCCCCCACGAAATCCCTTTTACGGCGTGTCCTTCGACCCCCTCGTGGCTGTAAACCTCACAAATTACGTCCCAAAGGGCGAGACCGAAAACTCACCGGGGAGCAGGTGCGTGAATTCCGGCGTGCACGTACGAGCGCGCACACACCTCCGCCCTCGACACATTCACCTACACGCATATTATTATCTTAGCCGACTCCCTTCCGCATTCCCTGCGCCTCCTCCCCGTCCTTCGCTTTCTACTCCGTGCCTTTCCCTCTCGTTTCGTCCCTCCCTCCGCGCCCTTTTCCCTACCTTTTTCTACCTTTTTCTACCTTTTTCTATCTTTTTCTAGCCTGTCCCCGCGAGCACCGGCCAACTACCACATTTCTGCCTGACTTCCTGAACGTGTTTGCTTTCTGGCCACGGTAGAATTTTGCACGAAAGTCCGACACGGTCTAACGATTAAATAAATATTGTATTTTCGGAACCGCCGCAACTGTCGTCGACAATTTCACTGCTCGAGAATTTGGGCGAATTACTTCCGCGAGATTAGAAGGAAATAAGAGTCCTCTAAGGGAGACATAAAGCCATTTGACGTTGCAATGAAATATTATATATATTTTATGAATAAAAAATGTAGATTTATTATGTATTCTCTAATAAATAAATGCTTTATCCACGAAAGTAATTATGCGTATGGTTTCTTTTAATATTCTAACGTTTCATGATTTTACTAAAACATAGCATGGCTTTATCAAAAGAGTACAATAAATCTCGAAAATCTGGGCGCACAACAAAGGATTCCGCCGCGTATAACAGTCGAAATTCACGAGTAATCTGACTTTGTTTAAGCGAAACAGACACGTCGAAAAGAATATTTGCCTCGAATTTTTTCGATAGCTGCGCCGTCGATTCGAGAGAGCTCGTTATCGATACGATTACACCGAGACGCCGCGCGCATTGAACGTTGACTCAGAATTTTCGTTGGCGAGACTGTCAACGGACGTAATCGACAAGCAATCGCGGAGGAGACCTGGGCTTATCGATTCCGCGAGGGCGCCCGAGAATCCCGATAAGCGGCTTCTCATCTCGATATCACTTTTCCGTGGAATAGTACGGCGAATGGTAAAAAATAACGATCGATAATCGTGCACGTAAAAATGAAACGTGAAATGAAAAAATAACGATCCCTCGGGAATATCTTGTAGACTATCCGGCTATCGGACACTTTATTGCTGATTGGGAACGTGGAGAGTGTGTCGCGTCGGCCGTCTTCCGAAAAGACAAACATAGGATACCGATTATAAGGAAACGGGATTAACTTTTTAAGCGTTGCTCTCTCTCTCTCTCTCTCTCTCTCTTTCTCGTAGTGTCTGAGTAATTCCTCCGTGCCGGAGCGAGGCGAAGACTTGTTTATCTGGACAAATATTGACGAGCCGTGCTCTCGCGCGGGGGGAGGAGGCATCGAAGGAACAGAAATCGGGTAAAGACGTGTTATCGACGATTGCTGCTAGACCACTCCATTTCCAGGGTAAACGATTATGGGGCCGGAAAAAGATCCTGATAATCGGCCGGAGGATTGATAGGAAACGAAGCTTGCGAAACGATAGATTCGAAGCGAAAACAAAGTCTTCGGACGCGCTCGATCTGAACGCGTTATCTAAAAATTCGGATTTCTTTGAGGAATTGATAAATAAAAGATTTCGTGCCCTTGTTTATTTATTTTGTATTGATGTATAGTCAGAATTTAGTAACAAGCTGTTAGGTATGAATGTTTATCCATTCCTTCAAGTCGGACTCAAGTTTCATACTCTCTTTTATAGCAATATTTAAACATTCGAGTAAGAATACAATAAATATAAAATTTCTTTTTCTTCTAAGAAATTAATGCGATTGAATAATCGCTAATCATAATAATTGCTAATCGTAGCAATTGAAAATGGTACGGCAAGAGGTTAAAAAAATACTTGAAATGAAATGCCACTTTAATAATCGATTATTAACCCTGGTCCCTTGATCTTAAAGATTTACCTCCGACATAGACCACTAAGCGCTCCATGAAACTTTCGCAGCACTATCTGCAGGAGTTTCTACTCCGCGTGCGGTATCCGCGTAACACTGCCGTAATAGTAATAGCGGCGCACAGTTATGCAAATATAATGTAAACAAGTAATGTTTCCGCGAGCACCGGTGCTTCACGAGCACCTCTCGCGGGAGCTCGTTGAAGTAAACTTTCAGAGTCGCAGAAATTTTGTGATCGGTCAACCCCTCGCACTATGATTCCATTCATGCTGTGTTAATCAGCGTTTATTCATTTTTAACACATTGTTGACCGGTCACGAGTTAAGTCGTTTTTTCATTCCCAAACGTTGTTGACACTAGTTGACTCGTGTTTGCATTCCCAAACTAATAATAATATTTACCCGGTAAATATTTATTATAAAATATAATATTTACCCGGTTACATGAGGTAGATTCAGCGTAAAATTGCCGATCAACAAAGTGTTAATACTTTCTTTAACCCCTTGCCGTGCCATTTTCTTTAGAAGTTATATGATTAGAATTTCTTCGATCGCACTAATTTCTTAGATGAAAAAGGAAATTTTATATTTATCGTGCGCTTATATCTACTTGAATGTGTAGATATTGGTAACGAGAGAATAAAATTTTATTCCTAGTTAAAGGAACGGGTGAATAATCATACCTAACAGCTTATTACTAGAAATCTTCGTCACGAGTCTGACTCGTTAAAGTACGGCAAGGGGTTAATAGGACCAGACAATTCCTATTTCCTGCTGTGTCTTTATTTACTTTCGTTTCTGTATTTTTCTAACAGAAGAATTAAATTTGTTTTCCATTTGAAATAAATTAGTAACATTCAGATTTATCAGATCACGCATGAAATCTTGAGTCTGACCCTCTAATACAGTGCAAGGGGTTAACCAAAGTCGACAAGGTAAACATTTCCCCTTATCCCACTCCATGGACATCAGGACACAGCTAGAAAAGGTATGCCGTCCACAGATCTGTTCCGCAGTGGATCCGAAATATTGTAAACAAACCGTGGAGCAACGATAAAGGATGGAGGAACGCGCGCGAACCTCTTAGACCCCATTAGGAAGAAATATCGAGATTCCCCGCGGTTCGACGCGGGTCCGCGGCGATGCCGCGCGCTTTATGGTCGCGGTCCGATCGACAATTCCCCCCCCTCCCCGAAACAAACAACGGCGGCGGAGACAGGTTCGGATCGGCCGCGGCGGGACAAATTCGACAAGTTGGACAAGTTTCGGTGACGGTCGTAGCGATGAATCACGCACTATAGGTGCCCCCCGAAAAATAAAGCCGGGCCGGAACGACGGCGAAGGGTGGCGAGAACGAGATAGAGGGGAAAAAAAAAGAGTATGATCGGAGGGGGAGGAGGTCACGAACGCGACTTTATGCCAGCGACGGCGTAATAGGAGGCTGCGGTCGATAAGACCGAAAAGACGGACGGGTGGATGGTTGGATGAGCGGGCTGGCGAGCAAGTGAATTGCTACGCGAGGGGGCCGGCGCGGGAGGAAGGGAGGGAGGGGGGAGATGGTAGATCTGGTTACTCCACTCCCTGTTATCCGTTTGAGGCAGTTACCCCCGCTTTCAGCTCCGTTAAAGACACATAACCGCGCTCCGGACCGGGGGGGAGGGAGAACGAGAACGGTCGGGAAAAAAGGGAGAGAAAAGGAGAGAAAAGAGAGTGAGAGAGAGGAGCGAGGGGAGAGAGAGAGAGAGAGAAGAAAAGTAACGAGTCAGAGGGAAAAACAACGATCCGTCGAGAGACCGACGCTATCTAAACTTTGCTCCGCCGCGTAATTAATTGCGTGGCTATGTTTAATCGAGCGCCGCGATTACCCGGCACTCACACCTGCTGAATAGCCCACCTCTTCCCCCTCCATCCCTTCTACCCACCCTTCCTCTCTCCGCCTCTCTCTCTCTCTCTCTCTCTCTCTCTCTCTTCTCCACTTGCTTTCTCGAAGAAAACGTGTTCCTCCGGCGAATACTAATCCGATCTAATCTGGAATAGCCGTCTGGGCCGATATAGACTGCCGATCCGACAGTGACGGACGTTTTCATAGCGCCGGCTGCGAAAACACCGCGACGCGACGCGAGAGAGACGCTGCGGAAGCGGCGAGAGACCGTTTCAATTTTCACGTTATCGGTTTCAAAGGTTTGGTTTTTCTCGGGGAACCGCGACCGTCCGGGAAATTCGCGTCGATTATCGCCGCAAAGGCGTTCGCTTGATCGTGGGTCGATGATGTACGCTTCGATGATATTCGCGCGAAACAATATCAATTTTGTCCACTGCTCAAGGATAACATAAACAGCAACAAAATCAAGGACCTATTAAAATTTCTGAGAGATACAGGCTTAATAAACAAAATATAGGGTCTATTTATTATAAATAGAAGGTCGCTAATAGCCTTGCAGCTGATGCGACGTAAAACCTCTAAGAAATAAAAAAAAAAATATCAATTTTTATTTATTGAAACAACGGACCTAAGCGCAATGTAGTATATTCTTTGTAAAAATATATCCGGGCATTCTTTGTAAGCCCGGGGGAACATTGATTGATAAATAAAATGTAGTATAGAGAATTTAGGGGAAGTCGCTTTCAGCTGGTTAAGCAACGTTGGTCGACAATTTTAGAAGTTGCCGCTGAAAAGATCGATTTTATCGATGACTGTATTAAGATGGATACGGGGAGTCTAGCATAATAAAATACAGATAATCTTCCTTCAACTTAACACATTCGCGTCGAGATATTTTTCCTTAAATTTTCATGTAAATCGGGGTATTTTGGCAATGCAAAGATATTTTAACGGATATGTATTGTTATTAAATTTTCATATAAATCAGGATATTTCTGCAACGCAAAGATAATTTAACATATATATATATGAACTCATTAGCATCGAGATATTTTGCCTGAAATTTCCCGATGCGAACGTGTTAAGAGTAATATTGCTATTTATAAAATCCCATTTAAATTGTACCCTCAGCAAGACTGCATAGAATAAAACATTAAGGAAGGACACTCGCGGATATCCCGAAAAATACAATAACGATAACTCGACGCTGACAGCCGCCGAGTTCCGAGATACAAGTTCGAGTTCGCGATCGAAGCGCGCGATTCTTCCGCGGCGGAGCGAGTTCGCCGTCTCCGTTCCTTTGAAATATTAATTGCACGGCGAAGCCGCGCGCAAGACGGGCCCTCGCGCTCGCTCCCCGTCGCTGGAAATTTCTAAGTCCCTGAAACTGTTTATCGCGGGTAATCCGACACCGCAATCTGCAAGTTCTCGACCGACCGAAAATTGCCGCTATCAATTTGCAAGGTGATTCGAGCGACATTAGGTAATGGCGGTCGACGAGCCCGAGAATCCCGGACCGCTGCTGTTAGGATCGTCCCGATCTGCGGGGACACAATAAACGAATGCATCGGCGGATGTAGTCGGACGAGCTCGTTTCGGGCCATCGACCCGCCGCCGCCGCCGCTCTTCCTTGTTACATCGTTTCGGAGTGAAACGTTCGAACTGCGACGTTTCGAATCGAATAATCGATGTCTTTTCTTTCTGTTTTATCTTTTATCTTTCGGTTTAATCTTTCCGTTTGATCTTTCAATTTCTGGCTGGCGGAGACTGGAAGTGGTTCTGTCATGGCAACGATGGCAGTTTAGTCACTGCAAACCGCGAACAACCCTTATTTAACCCTTTGACTACTGTTGGCGCCTATTGGCGTCCGAAACATGCTGTCTTCCCAGTACCGTAGACGCCAATAGGCGTCCAGATCAAATTTCGCCTGTTTCGCCCGTTTATTATTAAATTTCATAATTAAATACTGTAGAAAGAAGCTTAAAATTAATGTTCACTTCAAGTAATATTGGTTTAATGTAATAGAATTCAGTATTTACAATATCTTAATATACTTCTTCAGAAAAATGAAAAACTTCACCGTACCAGTGGACGTTGCGATTTAATTTTTGTCGTACCGTACGCCGATGTGTGACAAAGACTGCCGTAGCCAAAGGGTTTAAAGCGCGTGAGTTTCTAAAATTGCTATTTTAACCAGCTATAGCATAGTACTTAATATAATTTGCTATATGAGATTGAGTCTTGTGACTCGTAAAACTGTTATGATTTCAACAAAAGGGTATTTAATAATGTCAACGTTATTCTGTTAATTGTATAACAATTTTCATTGGCGCTTCAGAGGCGCCGCTCGAGCGCAAAGGGTTAACCCTTCGCACTGCACTGACTTGGGACTCGTTAATTTCCTTCGACACCGAATATACATTTGCTAAGCCTGACACGTATTACTTTATAGCAATTACAAGGCTTCAATTAGAAAATTCATTCAATTGTTTGCGTACCGATTGATTGATTATTCTCACATGTATTTAAGTTGATAGAGGCTTAAAGTGAAGGTAAGTTATCTTTTCGTTCGAGGGATTTAACCGCGACGAAGATTTAACACTAAACGTACCTCTTGAAAATTTACTTTTCTAATTCTTACATTTATTGTTATTTCTGTCGGTCATTCGACTTTCTGCAAATTCTTATATCATCCGATTATTCAATTTCCCACTTTCCGTTTTTCTCGTAGCTTATTTTTTACCGACAAAAATTCTATGGTAAGAGTAGCTATAGAAAAATGCCGGTACGTTTAGTGTTAAAGCTAAAAAACCGAGCGGTTCCGACAGAGGAGAAAATGCTACATAGAATTTCTTGCGCTGCTTACGTTTTCTGAAAATAGTATCTAATTAGAAACCCGTCCATCGATCGGGGGAAATCATTCTCGCGCAAAGAAACGAATTTGCGGTCGATCATAATATACAATCGGTTCCCGCAATCAACTGTTCGCTCACTTATTAAATCTCTCCGGCCGTTTCATTTCCGCCATTTATCCGCCGGTGCCTATTTACTCGATTTGTCTCAAGCGCGTTTTGTATACGCCGTTAATTTTCCCCGCGGCTCGTTTTGCTTTTAATAACCATGGCGGAGGATCGTGCCGGGATTAAGCCGAGTGAAGGATCGGTTTTAATAAAAATTAATACGGCGCCGATGAAATTGCGCAACACGTAAGGCACGCAAGCTATAAAGCGTCGTTCACTTTCACTGTCTCATATCTGCGCGCGCGCGCGCGCGGCTATGGTGGTCCCATACGGACGTGTTCATAAAAGGAAATCTCCTAAACGAGGCAGACAAAGCGTCGGCTTTAAAGACTTCCTCCATAGTAACGAATAATACCGCGATTAAAACCCGCGGAGGCAGTCTCATTAAGATCATTCTGGACACGCGCGGCACACGGTGTCAGCTTAATAAGCGAACCACCTCTGCGGCCATTGTCTCGCGCCGCGAGAGAGACGCCGTAAACTTCGCGCGGGCTCTCGTATCGCGCCGGGCGGAAACCTTATCCGCGAGAATTGCAGCGTTCTCTCGCCGTCGCGCGATCCTAAATTTCCCGCGGTCCGCGCTTTCGCGATCCGTCGACGACGTTACGACGTCGCGCGGGCACGTAAACGACTGATTAGGCGAAGATTCGACGCGAAAGCTGATACTTTCGCGGGGCTTCGTTTTCCACGTTCGCCGACCACGCGTTCGGTTCTCAGAGATCCAAGGTTTGACCGTGGTGACACCGTGTCAATTATTTTTAGTAAAATGACCGAGTTTACGTTTTTCATTTCGGGATCGCTGAAATTATTAAGACTCGAATAAGTTCACTGTCGTTATTTTTTTAAAGTTCAGAATTGTTGTAGACGTTCGAGAGTTGATGTTGAAATACTCGGCGTGGTTGAAAAATAATCGAGCAAACGCGTGGCGCGGTTTGTTGCGAATTAATGAAAAAAAAGTCGAATATTATAGGATGACGGGGGTCGACGACGGTGTTTTCGAGTGGGCTTCTCGACGGCGGATTTTCCGCACGCGTTCGCGTCCTCGGATCGTCGCGTATCACGCGCGTGCACGGAATGCTCTCAGAATGCACGCGCCCCGAAGAGTTTGGGCAGGCGTATATCGCCGATGCAACGTCGCACGCGCGATGAAATTCAATACCAAAGTATGTATGCCCACGTGTGCCGGCACGATAATGATATTCGACGGGTTTACTCCCCGGCCGCGCGCGCACCGTAATTCCCTGTCCCCCTTGACTGGCTCCTTCTCCGCCTTAACCTTCCGCCGCGCGCGCGCGCGCGCATTTTTCCGCGGTATCAAATGTTACGGCTAAATATTTTTCTTAAATCGGTCGCGGGGACTGCGATCATTGGCCGCGTCAGCGATCCCGAAACCAGAGTCTCTGATAATCCGACGAGCTCGTCGAACTCTCGGGCTCTGTTGCAAAACGCGCGCGCGCAATTTTCGAGCGCGCCGATCCGACGGGATATTCCAGTCCCATTATTGAGCATTAATCTGTACCTTTTTTTCCCTCGGATTACTCTGTCGGATTGAAAATTATATTGCGCGAGGATATTATTGTAGACGATTGCGAAAATATTTTTTGGCCGGTCGAAAGTAATCACGCTGTTTCCATGAAAATGTATGACAACTTGTCCGCGATAATTTTCTACGCCAAACGAAAATTGTCATTGTCGATCGCTCGATGCAACAGTTATAAACATTTATTTCGTCTCTTAATTATTTGAAAGTGTCGAATACAATTTAACAGTATCTATATATGTTTTCATTACTTTTAATTCGGCGTCGTCGTTTTTGCAACGGATGCACGAAATTAGCAGGGATGAATTATTTTATTGTTATCTTACATGTCGATTGTATAAAAATCAATGTTCATATCCCACCTTTTTCTTTTATTAAACGATGTTTTATGTATACTCTATCAGTTTGTAATATT
This sequence comes from Augochlora pura, assembly GCF_028453695.1. Taxonomy (NCBI): domain Eukaryota; kingdom Metazoa; phylum Arthropoda; class Insecta; order Hymenoptera; family Halictidae; genus Augochlora; species Augochlora pura. Next base: position 1,317,133 of record NC_135778.1, on the reverse strand, counting down.
TACGTTCTTCACAGAAAGCGATAATTTCTATAAATTGATAATAAATCTGTGACAAGCTTTTTTCGGCCGAGACAGTCAATTAAAAATAGTTTATTATTAGCCTCGTTGCTTCTGGAGAGATTCAATATCCCTCGAATTTTCAGACCTTTCTAAAAATTGCTCTCCGTAATCGTTCCGCGACAGCACCATGCAATGAACGTATATACTATATACATGTATGTATATACATGTATGTATATAAATACATACACACATATACATATATATTTATATATATATATATATAAATGTGTCTATATACATAGCTAGAATATATACGGACGTTCGTCAATTTACGGTGAAAATTTCAACGTTTTACAATTTAATATCTGCATGCCGCTTCGGGGATATTGTGGTCTGAATTTTAGCGGTTGATGGAATTCATTGAAAAATGTGGATCGGTTTTAATAAAAGCGCAAGGTGTTCCGCATAGAACGAGGCGAATTTCATTGGGATTATTGAAAATACTGCATAAACGCTTCGCTGCGCGGACACCCTATCTGTTTTACCCGAGTGGGAGTGAATTGTGAAATATGCAACACATTCGACTGCGGAAAAAAAAGAAGAAGAATCGACTCACGCCGGTCAAAGTAAATTTCTGCGATCGGGCGACGATCCGCCGTGGAACTTTTCGCAAAACGTCGACGTCGCTGCCTTACCTGTAACAAAAAGAGAAAAGGCAATTTAAACACCGTGATCACGTGTGCAAATATGGCAGACAAATTGTTGCTAGACCATTAACTACACCGTTTAAAAACGCAAAGTTGCCGAAGCCGAACTAGATTAATTTGCTCGTATCGAATAATTATACGTAAATTTGTTATAATAAATATATGTATGTAATTGAATAAATTAATTTGCTCCAGTTTCGGAAAATATATGTTTTCATATATTATGCAATTTTGTACCGCGTGCGAATTAATTTGCTGAATTCTCGTAATTATACGTGTAACAAATTTATACGTAACTATATCATTGTTTGCAAGTTCTGCAAATACGATATTGACACATTCTTCTCGCGATATTGAAAATGTTGGTCGAAACACGTAACTCTGCAACATCGTTTTAGAAAGAGGAAATGCAAGGGTTTCCTCGAAAGGCGAACCATGCGTAATAAAGAAGACGTCGCGCGTCCGCCAAGCGTTGTAAATCGCGAAGGGGTTCGAATGCTTTCGGGAAAAACGAAATAAATTTGCGATATTGACCACGATTGGCCGCCAGTTGGCCGCGTTCCGGTTCTGAGCGGCCATTAGGGTTGCGTTGCTGCCAATATATTTTATTGCTCGGGGGTTGCACACACGCGGTCATTACGCATTCATAAGCCAGGATTTAAGGTTAGGTCGTGGCCCCGCCGCCAAGTGCATTAATATCCATTTTAAGCAGGGAACGACGATGCACGGCGCGGGGCTTGTGCTCGTGGCCGTCGTCCGCCGTCCCCCCTCGTCCCCCCCGTCAACCCCTTTGCGTGCGTGCATTTACCGCGTCGTCAAGGTATTCGAACGGAACCGTGGGAGGAGCGCGGAGGTGGCAATGAACGAAGGCAAAAGTGACGCGGTGCTTTTCAAGCGAAATCGACGGCTCGCCGCGTCTCTCGCCTCGCCCCGCCTCGCCCCGTCGCGCCCCGCCTCGCCACGGCCTCCGCCGAGGTTTCATATATTCACGGTGGCGTCGATGGGACGCTCTATAAAGACGCTTTATAACTGTCGTATCGGTGAGCTCTTTTATTATCGAGCGCGCGCGTCGGGCCGGGGCAATAAAGCGGAGCCGCTCAATTTCTCCGACGCCTCTCCCCCCGTTTAATTGACCATTCCCGGCCCCGCGCGACTCCTATGCAAATTTGATGGAGTAATTAGGTAACTTTCGGGCGATTGGGCCCAGGATCGCCACGCTCTTCTTCGTCCGATAGACTTCCGAGTATTTACTGCCCCGTGTGCCGCCGCCTCCGCTCGCGGAGAGTGTCCGCGGTCCAGATTCTAAAGCGATCGGGAACTGCTCGATTTTACTGCAACCGCCGCCCGCGAGTAATGACCCACCAACGCCGCCTTAATTGCGGCTCTTAAAAAGCAAACGCGCCAACCGACGGAGGGAAAGACCGACGGGGGTTGATTGAAAACTTTCGAACGTGCCATCGGTGACCGCCGTCTTACCTCGACGTCGTTACTCGGCAACGTGATCGACCACCTCTGTCGAACGCTGACAATTACATCCTCGCCTCTTCGCTCTCCTGACCACAGCTCATAATTTTCTTTACTCTTTCGAGTTTCCTACATTTTATCAAATCTTGTCGAAATTTATATTCGCCTAACTGATGCTTGATCTTTAATTAATGAAAAAATACTTTTCCAGCACGGGCACAAAAATTTCCATCCAGATGTTCTGTCTGATATAATAACGAAGAATCATTGTCGTTGCTCAATGTTTATTTCAGATCTTCCATGATTTCTTACGAACGAATTTAGTTTTGCTGTAAATGCCGTGACATTTTTGTAAGACAATTCACAGAACTGCCGTGTATAATGTACACAAGGATTGCGTGGCAGGAACAAAGCGTCGTTCGAAAATGGTTTAAAATTTGCAGAAATTTCAGCGAGGCAGCAAAAACCCGTCGCCGGGTGTCTGGGACGCTACAATATCCAAGCCGTTACCGATCCGCACAAAGGAATCCGGCATTCAACGATACGAGGGGATGTCGAGGGCGCGGCGGCGGAGAGGGAACGAGGGGGGTGGCAGAGTGGGGTGGGGTGGATGCAGCAACGGAGACAATCGGACCTGGAGAAACGTAAGAAGATTCCAGAGTCGAAAGAGCAGACTCCTGTAGCTGGCGCGAAAGGTGAGGTTGAAAGCTCCCTTCTTCTGTTTGCCCCCACCCCGGGGCTGTTTCCGTTGGCCGGCACTCTTTCTCTTCCCGCTTTCCACGATCTATGACCAGCTTAACTCCGGCACGCTCGTATTTTACAGAATACACACGAGAGGGTCTCCTCCGTGCGTGTACCTTACCCAAACACAAGGGCAAACGGGTACCACCACCACCACCACCACCACCACCACCGCCACCCCCCACTCCGGTGGAAATGTCTCTGAACCTTCCTCGAACGAGTCCGGTCTCCCCCGTCGAAGCCTCCGCAACCCTGTATAAGCTAAAAACGACCTGATCGCTTAAGGTTTCGTTTAATCTTCCCTTATCCCACGTCCTGGCAGGTACCCGTACGATCGCGCAAGATCTCGTCTCTCTCTCTTTCTCTCCCTCTCTCTCTCCCCCCCCAGGATCCTTTTTTCCTCCTCGAGCCTCCATCCGGCGAGGCGCGGCTCCCCGTGCCCGGAGTCCGGACGACGTTTAGGATCAGCCCTTCCTCCTCCTCCTCCTCCTTTTCCTTTTCCTTCCCTACCAACCTTCGCGACTTCGTGCATTTAATATTGATGAAGGGTCGCTCTCTGCCGGAGAAAGAGTGGCGGCGAGGAGGAGGAGGAGGTGGAGGAGGAGGACACCGGCTAGGAAGCAGCCTGCCCCTCGAAACGGCCGCTGAGTAATTAAGAAGAAGTTGCTCGTGACGTGTTTTAGACGATGGAATTTGATATTCCCGGCTCGGCGGCTGCTGCTGCGAACTTTTTTAAATCAGGATTTATGCGCCATCGACTGCCAACCTGTCCGGCCATTTTGAAGAACGGGCCTGACACGCGAACTTTGCGAAATGTTGCACGGCCCGACGACGTCGTGAGCTGTGCGATTTTTAAATTAGGTTCGAAGCTCTCCGCGCGAAGAAGCCGTTGCCGATCTTTGGAATTGCAATGAGGTTATCTGTTCGATGCATAAACGTTTTCGCTGTTACTAATTTTCGCCTCTCTTCGAACCTCGTGGTTTCCCCAGCCGCATTTTGAATTTCTAAGTATATATGTAGAACGTCTTTATTTATTGTAATTTTAAATAGGATGAACTCACTTGGGACTTATAAGTTAATGTTATATAATATAATTTCATAGTTGACACTGTGACGATATTGTTTCACTTGACGTCTCGAAGTACTGTCTACGAGTATAAATATCGTGTGATTTTCTTAAAAATATCTCGTCGGAAGGCTTCAGGTGCGACGCACAATTTCCGAACAACTCCGTTCTTAACAATTTGTTGCTTATCAGTGGCGCCGGCGAAAAAAGAAAGGTGGAAGCCTTCCCCGTCGAAGCGAGCGTGTTCCATTGGAAATCAAACGCGAAAGGGTTGTAATTTACTTCCAATTCTGTCGCAGCCCCGGGTGTGACGGTATATTGAATTATAAGCCGTCGGGGCGGAAGTACATTTGTACCGTGATGCTAGCCGGCGTCTTCCTCGTTTTTCACGGCAATTTCATTATCACTGCTCCCGGATCCGGAGTCATTCGATCAACCGTGCAGCCTACCGTCTCACCAGTCTCTCCAACCCCCCTGGCTTTTCACCCTCTCCCTCTCTCTCTCTCTCTCTCTCTCTCTCTCTCTCTCTCTCTGGCCAGCTCCATCGCCCTCCCGCAAGCCAGGTTCCCCGCGCAAATAAATCTAAAGCCCGGGAGAGGGTGACACGACACACCGTCGTGTTCATCTCGTCTGTTCCCGGCGAGATAGAAGTCGGTCGATCACTCATTGCGACAGCCCTCCTGCGAAGACTCTAGACAAATCGGGGGGTGCGAGAGAAAGAGAGAGGGAGGGAGCGGCTTCCTTTTCTTCAAGAAACAGCCGCTCCCCTCCCGAGGCGGCCGGCAATAAATTAATTTCAGGACGGTGTCTAATTTGTCACGAATTCGTGATATACCCACTGACTCCCTTTCCCAATCTTGTTAACAACGCCTGGCCGACAGGCTACGCCCTTCCACGGTCTTCACTCTATTTGTTTCGCATCATATTCTCGCTTTTTCAAAGCCCCGTCTGCGATTCTGTAACATTCTTTCGCTCGCTTGTACTCTTCCCCCTTGCACAGTTCCCACTGCCGTTTGCTTTGCAGCTACGTTGATGGACGATTCTTGGTATACAAAAATCTTTAAAGTACTTCAACAAATCAGACTTTTTAACATCAGAATTTTCTGAAGTAAGAAATAGTAACATAAATGAATAACATTTATATTTATTATTCTTATTTCGCCTCGAGTACCAAGATATTAGATTTCACTCGTAAAAGATTGTAAATCTTTTGCAATTAAAGGTAACAAAGGCGGAAGGAGGTCGGAATTATACGGCAACTGGAAAATTGGTATATCGCTGATTAATACACGATGATTAAAATGACGCGGGTACGCTACAGATGAATGCAATTTCGCATTTGGTAACAATATCAGTGGTCCCTCTCTCTCCAACTGAACGTAGTTTCAAACCCACAAAGTGAACTAAAGCTCACCGTCCGCAGAGACTGTTCGCAATTCCCTGTTAATTGAAAACAACAATCGCAGACACAGCGGCGACCGAAAAACTAGCATTAGCTGTAACAAGCCGTTTCAAGTTGCAAATTATATTTCAGATGCATCTTGGATGCAACCGAGATGAAAGCGCCGGTCACGTAGACTCGTTTACGCCGGTGTATAGTTGTTCGGTAGCGAGAATCGAGGAGAAAGATAATATATCTTGCAGATACGTTACATCTGTTTGGCGAGATCTAAACATTTCTTGCAGCACCGCGTAATGTTTCTATACGTAATCCCGTACGGCGATTCGCGCGTCTCTTTGAGTGGCATACATTAATTTGCATCGAACAATTCCATTGGATCCTCCCTGTGAGCACGCGCCTCGTTACCAAGCTCCCTTTTACTTAAATCCGCTTTCCGCGGTCAAAGGAAACTCCTTTTCCCGGATCCTCCACCCTTTTCTGCCTCTTCATTCCTCGGCCGGCCGGCACTGGCACCGGCGCTCGTTTCCTGAGGGACTGGTTATAAACGCCCTCGCAAAGACCGGCGCGCGCCTGATACATCCTCGTCCTCGTCCTTTTCGCGTCCTGTTCCCAGGACATCCCCTAGACACACCGTCGGCTTTTGCTCGCTTTCGGGGCTGCCACGGAGTATCCGAGTGCCGCCGCCGTCGTCGTCGTCGCTGGACACACGCTGGCTGACCAGCAAACCTTTGTATCGGGGCCAGCGACTGTGAATCCGGTAGCAGTCGCTGTACACAGAGCTCTTCCTGCTTCTAACGCGAAAACACCCGCGATTCTCGTCTACCTGCCACTGCAGGACGGAATTGCTCGAATGCTGTACGCCACCGCGATGCTAATTTCATCTGGAGTCTTTAACGCGCGCTTTTGATTTTTCGATAAACGAACGGTAAATCTTCTTTAACCCTTTGCACCCCGAGCCGTTTTAAATGTAATTCTAAAATAACTTGAAATATAGCATTTCCATTTTGTATGATAAAATGTATTCCGTGCACATGAAATTGAATCTTGTAAGTCATGCAACGACAGTTATACATTTAATCATTTTTTAAATCTAATTTTTCATAATATAGAAATTATTTTGAAACGTGCTGTAACAATTTCAGTGGCGTCTAGAGTGCGAAGGGTTAATTTATGATGTACTCGATCTTTTTACACGGTGAACTATCGAAAACAAAATTTGCCTATTCAACAGGTTTAGAAAGTAGGGCTAAGAATATTAATGTATTTCTTTTAGCTTATTAAAATTATTAACTTTCTCAGTAGCCACCATTAGTGTCGCGTATAACTGATCGAAAGATATCGAACCCGTTTCATGTAATTATAATTTATGTTGTATAATCTGATCACTAAAATTAAAGGAGGAGTATTGATTGAAAAATAGAATCATTCATTAAAAAGAGAAATAATTATTTACTAATAGTACAAAGAAAACAACGTTTCCTCGAGTATGGCCAATAATGATATGTCGCTGTTCAACGCTAAAAGGGTTAAAACGGAAATGGAACTTGTGATCGATTATTGCTGTTTACAACTGACGTAAATAATTTTTTCTTTGCGTAAAAAACATGTAGCGATTTATGCACCGTATATATATAAAGCTGGAGCAAAAACAGTGTACTGCATTTAGCTCGTGGGCATGAGAACCATGGCGACGGTTCGTATTCGAATTAAGTGGGTATGCAGCGGAATGCAATTTGTTTCAGTGATTAATCAAAACGCAGCAGGTTATCAGCTTGGACCGGTAACCATGTGAACTTAGTAGATAAAGGTGATAATACAAGTTCTATTCAACGAGTAAATTGATGCCGACTATAATGCGACAATATTTACCTAAATGAATCGCGTTAACTCTCGTGAATGTGAGACCGTCCTAACAAATGGCGTTCAACTGCGTATGAATATTGGCAATTTCGTTCGCGGATACTCCGTTAGAAGATTTTCTCGATTGCTTCTGAACCAGTTCAGATATTTTTGTGCTTCCTTGAAAAAACAATGCGATCAAGAATATTTCATCAATTTTTGCTTCAGATTTAACTTATATTAGAGATTTATATTTTAACTTTAGAACGATCCCCAGAGTAGCCGACAAAATTTTTTATTTTCTTGCTAATTTATAAAAATAATACTACTTTATTTTATGCAGGAACGAAACAGATTATTTTACAAAATTATATTCGGTTCTTCGTTTGTCTTATATACGACTTTAATGACGAAAAATATAAGGAGTTCGTTCTGGGCGTTAATTACAATTTTTACTTTAAAAAGAAGATATTAAAACGAAATCTAATATTTTAATAATCATTTCAGTAAAATAGTTTCATTGTGTCGTAAGACTCCAGTATGTATGTAGAAACAGTCAAAATAGTTTTCAGCCTGAAAACACGAATCAACACCTTGCCATACTTTGACGAGTCTTGCACGCGATGAAAATTTCTAGGAATAATTTATTTAGCGCAAATGCTATTCCGTTGTCTTAATTTAAATAAAAGTCTTTAAACATCGAAGCGACTGTAGACAAATTTAGATAAATCCTAAATTGTCCTTCTTCTTCTTAGAAAATATTACAATCGAATCGTTGCAACTGTGAAGAAAACGGTACGGCAAGGGGTTAAAAACGCTCTCGCGACCGACGTAGGAAAATCCTCGCAACCGCCTGCACACGCTGCTGTCTTCCGAGGATTCTGACTAACTCTGGGGAGGGAGGGAGGAGGGTCGAGGTGGAAGAACGCGGGCGGGGTTGATCGAAACTCCGCGTCATCCTTTTAAGGCCATAAACAACGTATCCGGCGTGGCGGATCGAAAAACGCATTGTTGCGACCGTCGAAACGAAAAACCGTATTCCGGCTTCCCTTTAAGGAACGGTAAACACCGGCTAGGAAATTTTTTTCCCCGGCGAAAAAACACGGGACAAACTGCAGGATTATCCAGGGGAACGGGCATGGGATAGGAAAGAGAGGGTGTACACGGGACGAGGAGGAGAACGAGGACGGAGGAGGACGGAGGAGGATGAGGAGGAGGATGAGGAGGAAACCGCGGCGCGCAGAGAAACGAAGAAGGAAATCGAACGGAATGAGAAAAACGACGGAGGTAGTTGCAAAGCACAAGAACGGGACCGCGATGGCGTGGTCAGCCGAAGGCAAAACAACAGCCACGAGCTTTATTGACTGGAACCGATGAAAAACGAGGAGAGATCGGCCACCGCCATCGTTCCATTGCGCTGCTCCGAAACTCCGGACCCCGGCAAAACTTCTCTGGCTGTTCTCTGCTTCCCTCTCCCCCTCTCTCTCACTCCCTCCCTCTCTCTTTCTCTTTTTCCTCGCGCCCCCCTCTCTCGCCGTTCTCCGCGTCTGCTATCGATGCGATAGGTAAACACGAAGGATAGATACGTGACATTACCAACGCGGAGCTACATATGTGCCGGGCGCGCTCGCGCAAGTCTCTCTCCCATCGCGTCGCGTCGCGCCGGCCACCACCACCGTCGACCTTGTAACCGGGTGAAAATATTGCCGTTTGTTCGTTACTAACTGCAAATATTTATTTTACCCGGCAAACCCCCCCTTCACCCGGCGTTGATTTCGCGAGCTACGCCGGCTCGGGCGAGTCTCCGCGACCGGAAATAACAGTCGTGTTTTTTTCGAATATTGTTCTCCCCGTCAGCGAGGAGGACCGCGCGCGGAGGGGAGGGGGTGATAGCTCTGGGTCGCGCTGGTAAGTCAGATCCGCCGCGCGTATCCACCGGTGACCCTCTGCTTTTTTCATTGTTGATTCGTCTCGACTTCGTTCAAAACGATTGCTATTATTATCATCCCGGGGACATTTCGACAAGGGGCGTGTGAATTATTAACGAGACGCGCGACCGGGATAGACTCGCGCGAAAGATTGGCGGTACCATTTTTCGATGGACTTCGGCGATGATAGGTCGCGCACGATAGAACCAAAAGCTGGGTTCGAGCGGAAAGAAAAACGGAACGGTCGAAACACTCGAAGCGGAAAAATTGCAAGATAAACGCTTTAAACGCGAAAGAAAAATAAGCACAACCCCTCTTTCTTTCGCGCAGCGGATACCCAAGCTGTGCTGCTCTCTCTCTCTCTCTCTCTCGCTCGCTCGCTCGCTCCCTTCGCTCGAAGTTACACAACGCGCGAGCGGCCGCGCCGTATCGCGAAACTTATCTCGGCCAGTCGCGCGTTTTCCCAGCCTCGTTGCATAACGCAGTTTACATACCACAATTTAAATATTCCCCTTCGGCGCGTCCCGTTGTCTTCCCGCGAACCGTTGAACGAGGCTTGCAGCCACGGGGAAACAATAAAACCGTGAACAATGCTCCCGGACCGCGCCACCAAACTTCGCGAAACCTGCGAACCCTTGGCGATACCACCCCTCCCGTTTTCGCCAAAAATTTCGGGGAAATTTGCGAACGCGAAATGCCGCGACAAGCGGGGAGTCCGGTCGACCGTTAGTGAAAATGATTGATGATGACCTGTTCGTAAGGATTCGATGACGGTTCATCCATTGCTTTGAGACGTTAGGAAATTGGAATTTAACCGTTTGTGGACTGCAGCTCAAGCAAATAGTATCTACGTTTTATTTAGAACGTTTATCTACTCAAAAATAAAAAAGAAATCGAAAATTAGAAGGAGGAAGGAAACGAACACGTTTTTACTGTGACACATGTCCGAAAAAGCCATTTATGTGTATAATATGTTTTCGATTTTTTTTTCTTCTCGGGTGTAGGATTAAGGAAACGCTATAACAAAAGAATTCAATTTAATTTCGATACGGAAGGAATTAATGATATATTAATTTAGCAGAGCTTGCGTTGAACCTTTGTCACGAGTCTGACTCGTTGTTATAGTGCAAGGGGTTAATTTCGGTTCGGCGTTATCTGTAAACCTTTAAGAACCTCCCTGGCGAAAAGGTGAGGCGAGAGAGAGAGAGAGAGGGGTGACCTGTGTAAGAATTGCGCGTCAGAAATGGGCACCGTGAGTTGGACCGGCCTCGGGGCAACGTGATTTTATCCGAGGCAGCGGCGGCGGCGGCGGCGGCGGTCCCGGCGCAATTTCAAAGATTGCATCGAGAGGCGGACGATGACGACTGGCACGGCGACATTGCCCGCGATCGACTTCCGGTTGGGCGCTGGGAACCGCGACGCGAAAGATTAACGACGTATCGTGTCCGGCGTCATGCTCGCCGAGCATCCACCGTCGGACAGTCCTGTCGATTCCTTTGGGACTTTGACGATGAAACAGGAAGAACGAACTCCGGGAACGATCGATCACGTTACTTCGCGCGGAGAGACGAGGGAAACGTTGACTGGCCACTCTCCCTCTCTCTCTCTCCCTCTCTCTCTCTTTCTCGCTTCGTCGGACGATCGCCGACGGTTCCGTTAACTTCCACCGGCGAACGGGCTGGAAATTTTACGTCGGCCAACGGAAAGTTGGATTTCCCGTTGCCGGGCCGTTCTTCAGAAACTCGCGTCTTTCTTCGTTACGCGCGGCGAGTCTTTATACGGCTTTAATGCGACCCGATGTTCAGGAAAATATCAGAGACGTCGACGCGGCCGAGGAAATCCGTCGGTTAACTCGTTACATATTTTTTCTCGCGCGTACTCGCGATTCCATCGTCTGCGTTGTGGAATAACTGATAAACCCTACATTACCGATAAATAGCAGAACGACACCTAGTGTCTAATTAGGCATCCTCTGCGCTACGACTCATCCAAGTTTTTAGTCTAGTCACTTCTATAGAACAGATACCACGTGTATTAAAGAACAAGCCAATAAAGTAAAACACATAATAGTAAGAACCACGCTTCTAATTAACTAAAACAATAAAAACCTCAACAGTCCGTCGACATTTTCGAGTGGTATAACCTTTCTAACCCTTTAACGCACAAATATTTTCACACGCGTCAGAAGCAAATTCGCGTCACTCGATTTCCTCGTGGCGAAAGGCTTTGCGTATTTATGTATCGAAAATGGAACACAGTTTCGAATTTGATGAAGTGTCTACGATTTAAAACTGTTGTTCGTTAATTTCCGTGTAACTGCGACGCGTGCGGAATTCCTGTTAACGTGTTAATAGATTTGGTCATTTAATGTTTTCAGAGCATTTCAGTAACGTAATTTATATTTTCCTCGTTGTAAGAAACGAGGTGCGTTATTGTTTGCCAACGCGTGCATTGTTCAATAACGAAATTAATTGTCATTAATTTGGAGTTGAATTAATTCACAGTAACTTTATAATTTACACTGCTGTTGTTTTAACATTTTGACATTGTACAGTTTAAGACGTTAATTAAAACGGTGGAAAATATCGCTGCAATTGTAACCTACTCATCTTTCACATAATCTTTTTATGGTGAATCAGTGTTTCGGAAAAATATTAAAGAAAATTTGCATTAATTGTGCGACAACCTTCGCTTAGGCCGGAAACCGGCGTTAGGAATTTCACTGAAACAAGAGACGCGTATAAATTTTCCGCGTGAAAAATTAATTTATTTATTATTTTAATTATCAATTTAATTAATATTTTAATTTTTAAATTTTAGAAACATCCGGAAACGTGTCGAGCGCCGGGAGAATTTCGAGCAATAATTTTTTTCCGACGGCCGCCTCGACGTGAAAAATACTTTTCCGTTACGTAAGATTGAAGCTCCTATCGCGTTGCTCGTTTTGTAAGAGGTTCTGGAGCGTCTGCTCTAATTGCTCGATTCCACACGCTCCAATTTTCTTTTTTCGTCGCGACCGAAGCTGCCCGGAACCCGGCCGCGTCTTCCGAACGAAACGTCACTTCCGATAACGAGGATGAAACAAACGTTTCCTGGCCCCCGAAGCGAGCCCGCGATATTAGCTGTCGATGCTCGTTTCCCGTCGGAGCGGCAGCGTTAAAAATATAATACCGTTGTTGTTGAAACGGCGAAGCATCTTGTCCGAGAATATTAATCGGGAAATCAATTTCCGGCGCGGAACTGCGCGCCTCCGCGAAAATAGACTGCCTGGAGGAGGTTCAGCGATTGTTAAACCGTTCCGAGTGTAATCATCGATCTATGGGCATTAGCGTTGTCGACGATCTTGATTGCGCTTGCGACGATAAGTTCAACGCCGTGGACTGTTTTAACAGTATAACGAGTAGATAACGGATATTATAAGAGAAACAAGCGCACGGAAAAGAGAAAACAGTCTAAGATTTTGAAAACACTTTTAACTTTCTACATTTATTAACACAGAGAATATATCTTCTACTTATATTTATTGTAATCCAAGTAAACAATTGTAGATTTTTAAAATAGTAATGACAATTTCAAATATTTGAAATTACGTCGTTTCTGTTCCGATTCAATCAATTTCTTCATTCAAGCGTGAATTGTACTAAAAATAGCGAAAGGTTGAAATGAACACAGTATTATCGTCGTAATAACACAGAGAATATATCTTCTACTTCTACTTATTGTAACCCAAGTAAACAATTCTAGATTTCTAAAATAGTAATGACAATATCAAATATTTGAAATTACGACGTTTCTGTTCCGATTGAATCAATTTCTTCATTCAAGCGTGAATTATACTAAAAATAGCGAAAGATTTAAATGAACACAGTATTATCGTCGTAATGATAATTATTGAATCGACTAAATTTTCGTGGACAGTAGAACGGACGATAAGGGATCCGAAAACAAATACGATCGTCGGAAGCGGTCGAACCATTGTTTCCATCTCTTCCGCGCCGAATAATAGAAATAATCAGCGGAGCAGCATCTGGCGCGCAGCTGACTAGCCAGAAAATGCCAGGCATGCCTGCCTGCCTCCGCGAGGGCTTCTCTCTGTCGGAGCGCGGCGGATCCGCTTCGCGACAAAAACAAACGACGCGACGAGGAAGAGAGGAGACCGTCGTCGTCTCCCCTTCGGTGAAGTCCGCGCCGAAAAGAGCCGCGGCAATTTTTCGAGGCGTAGGCGCGACACCTCGCCTACACGGGAGCTTTCGACGAATCAGTGCTCATCAAGGACCGCAGCACCGCGTGCCGCACGATTCAAAAGGAGAGAGCGATGCGTCTCGTCGCGGTTGCACCGGGGGTTGTTACGGAGGGTGCGGTAATCGAGAGAACAAGAGAGGGGCGAGAGGGAGAGAATAAGAGAGTGAGAGAGAGAGAGAGAGAACGTGTCGGCCGAGGGACGCTTTGAGGGCGGGATGTTTTCATTTTAAGGTCCTCCAGCGTCCTTCAGAGCCTTTCCACTGGAAGCTGCCCTACCCCTTTCTTTTCTCCACGGCCCTCACCCCCTCGAGAACCCATCCCCCCTCCCTCCTCGCCGCAGCAACGACCTAGACGACGGCGACGACGACGACGACGACGACGACGCCGGCCACCGCCTCGGGTTTTTAACCCATTCTTTCGCGCATTTGCAGCTCTCCCAGCGCGCCTTTGATGTCCCTGCTTGGGGTTGCCCGGTAGTTTCTTTGTGTAGGTGCAGCCCACCCCCGCGCTCTCCACCCTTTTCCGGAGCCCAGCCATCCCCGCAGCGGTCTTTGTTTATACAGTGCCTTCTGGATGCTTGGATAACGTTTAGCGGCACCCCCAACCGGCCGATCCCGCCACCGCTTGCTTCTTACTTACTTCCCGGCTCTCTTGCCAGTCGTTAATCACTACCCCCAACGTCAACGCATTGTCGATTCCGTTTCCGTGGACGATCGAGACACCAGGAAGGGTTCCGCCGGCTGCCAGACGGAGACCAGCGCCGATTCAAAGCGGCGATCTTCTGCGTACCGACGCGCGCACCCCCGCTTCTTTCTTCATTGTTCTCGGGACAGTCGGTCGGTTCTTTTGATCGTTTCCGTGGGGGGGGATGGTAATTTTAGGAATCGGTTTCTTAAGAATCGGAAGATTAACCCTTTCGGTACGAGCACCGGATATATACGCGTCCATGCGACGATCGGTATAAATGACAAAATTTTATACAAATATCTCTTAATATTTTATATGTATTTTTATTTATTTTCAGCCTCTCAGCCAAGAAATTGGACTTGGTTTACATAAACCTAACTCTACGTTGCTATCTTAACGCAGTCGCATCGGGCTATTTTTCCTTGAATTTTCATAGAAATTGGGGGTTTTGTATTCATTTCGGGAAAGCACGCTTCTCGCAAAACGAGAATTCTCGTTTCCCGACGACAACGTTTTTTTTTTTAAAACGAGAATTCTATTCTCCCGATGCGAATGTGTTGACCTTTCGTTCATTATATATATATATTTATATATAATAACTAAATAATAAAATATCAATAATACGTCAATATATAATTATAAATAATATAAAGGAATAGAACATTCATTTTAACCCTTTGCACTCGAAGCCATTGTAGCTCTAAATCTAAAATAATTTTTCTTTTATTACAGTATTTTCATTTTAAGCGAAGAAGTGTATTTTATATATATATATCAAATTAATTCTCGTGATTCATACTAACAGCGGCACATATAACAATTTTTCTAAAATTAAACATTGTTGCTACAAAAATTATTTTAACGGGTGAAAGAACAATATCAGCGGTGCCTGAGAGTCCACCATTCGATTGGAAAGGGTTAATATATATATGAAAGGAATAGGTTAGGATAAATGGCATAAAATATTGCTGCACAAGATACCGCGATTAGATATAGTGCGCCGAGTTCTGTAAGAGAAATCTGCGACGTTGCGTAATACATAAGTCTCGAACGCGACGACAAAGATAAAGATACGGATAAAATTGAAAATAAAAATACAACATGTAACGGTCGGATCAAGAAAAGTGGCCGATGTTTTGCGGGACGGTACGAGCGCTGGTTTTGCCGCGCACTTGTAACGAGACCGTGGAACACAGCTATCGCGTTTTCTTGCAACAGGAAGAGCAACTCCCTCCGACCGGGAGGGGGTAAGAAGAGGGTAGACGGTAGAAAAATCGCGAGGAGCTCGAATCGAATTGCCGGGATAGCACAGCGGAAAAACCCTCGAGCCGAAAGGAACGAGTTCAATTACGCGGCGGTCGTCGTTATCGGTGAAGTCGGCCGGGTCTTGCGAGAAAAGCCCGGGCAAACACAGATATCGCGACAGCGTTTTCGCGCCGAGTCATCCGTCAGCACCCGGAGGTGTCTTATCGCCCGCGCAAAAATGCCGATGCAGGCGACGCGAGAGGGTGACCGATGTGTAACGAAAGAAGCGGCAACGGGACGGGGGGTGTTTTTTCCCCCCTCCACCCCGACGCTCGAGAATCTTCTCGCTGCCGGGACGCGGTCTTAACCCCTTGCCCTACCGCGAATCTCTGAAAAAGCCGTGGCAAACTTGGCCGTCGGAACGGTTGCGGGAGGTTGCCGAGCGGTGGAGCTCGAGTGGTACAATTTGAAACACAATACCTTACGACTGAGTTAATTAGTCTCATACGGGGACATATAATCCCATTCAAGGGAACCAAGAATGGGCCTGACCTGACCCGAGATTAGGATCACGAGGCAGACTCGTGATATTTATGTTTTCGCACCAAATGTCGATAACGAGTCAGACTCGTGATATTCATGTTTGGCACAAAACTTTCATCACGAGTCAGACTCGTCAAAGTATGGCAAGGGGTTAATCGCGAAAATGGCGTCGAGAGCGCGGAGAGTTCGCAACGATATTTCGATTCCGGTCCCTTCGGGCGAGCGGCGTTCTCTCCCTCCGTCCGGGGTCTCTCTTTTACGGGCGTTCCCCACCGCTGAAACGTCATCGAAATGAAAAGAAAGCTTATGCAAATTACAGTCGTCCGGGGACCGTCGACGAAAACGCGCGCATTCACGGTCTCTCCTACGTTCGCCGCGACGCGACGCGACGCGACGCCTCGCGCGCGTTTCCCGCGGAACGCGTCCACGGAAAATAGCAGGGAAAACGAGCCGAGAGGCGAGAGAGAGGGTAGAGAGAGAGAGAGGACCGGGACACAGAATGGGTGTAGAGGCTCGGCTGGCAAAAGGAAACCGAGGGTGGAATTGCTTCCCCCGCCGGCGCGTCGCGCATTGTTTTCTTTTCGACGTCCATTTACTTTCTGCGCTTGTTTCTCGCGTTTAAGGTTCTACGCGAATGCCCCGCGTATCGCCGAGTCGTATTCTCGCCCGGAGTTTTGCTTCCCGTTCGCCGTGGCCGCCGACTCAAGGCCGAATCCTCGGCAACCTCGCTATTTTCACCCCGCGCGCCGACTCGATTTCCATCGAACTAATCCCGGCGATGATACGTGTTTCCAGCGTATCTGGAGACGGCGTATCTCGGCTCTCTGTGTCTCGTTCCTCTTCCTCCGCGAGCCGGGAATTCTATGCAATTTGTCATCTGGAAATCACTCGAGATAATCTCAGAAGAACGAAGAAACCTACTCGGGGCTGTTAAAGCGAAACGATCGCTCTGATTTTATTTTTTGGTTCAGCAAATGTTTAGACCAGAGGAAGCCTATTCGATTTACCTTTAACTTGATATAATTATTTGCCTTCTGTGGATATGTATGCTCGAAAGTACATACTTAAATTCTTCTACAGCTTCTGCAGTTTTAAACGCCGCCAACTTTTCTTTGTCACAACTATCCTAATTGTGCAAAAATGTATACCGAATGATTCTGTTCGATAAACAACAGATGAAGCTCTATCTCGAAATCTTTCATTATTTTGAAGGACCTTGAAGAGGTTGAGGACCTGTGTCCGAATTTATCTTACTTAACAGGTTGAATGCCGCGCCAATTTTACCGGGATTAACCGTGGCGCCACGATGAAATTTCCATTTAGCGATACATATAATGTTGAAATATTATATACAATGGATAAATGTTTTATACTGCATCCATTTCTTCACACCACTGCATCAACGATGATAATAATAAGAAATTATAAGTGTTGTCTTTTGTCTAACTTTCTTATGTTTTTTTCAATCCGGGCATGCCGGTCACAGCCAAGTTAGGTGCCGGTCACCGGTGACCCCCGTGGCATTCAACCTGTTAACAGACTTAGGTTCGATTTTCTACGATGAATTAACAAATAAAGCATCGACGAAAACGAATACACGAAATATACCGTTCCATTTCAATGAGAACCAAAAGGGTCACTTTTTCTCCCACCGAAGAATGCTAAAAGACAGCGTTATTACACGATATTGCAACAAAAATTTTACACCGGTTTCCCACAACCTCAACAAGTTCGTAAACTCCGACTTGCGACAAGATCTACCCGGCCGACGTCTCCTCATCGATCGTCATTTATCCCCGGTCCAACGGACAAACTAATAAGTGAAAGTCGACGGAGAGCCTCGGGTTTATTTTTTACGAGCGCGCCACGGTTTTACGAACGAACGGTCGCTTTGCATGCGGGAGGAGATAGGGGAAGAAAGAAAAAAAGGAGAACAGGAAAGCGCCGTTGTCCCGGCGGAACACGGGCCTGGAATCTTTGAGAAGGGTGGCGGCGGTGGGCCGAGTCCCGGTTCCATAAACTGACATTCCGCGTCGGTTTTATGGATTCTTTCCAAACGGAAGCCCGTCCAAGCCGGCGGAAACGTTTCCGCGGAACTTGTAGCGGTTCGCGGCTGCGAAATTTCACCGTTCGCGTGGCTCTTTAAAAACAGCTTTAAAAATGGGTAACGAGCCTCCGCGCCCCGGCTTCGCTCGACCTCGGAGGCCCGTGTTGCCTGCCGCGAGACCCGAAGCACCGTTTCTTCCTCGAGAGGAGTTTCTTGCGTTCGGAGTTTATGGACCACCAAGTTGGAAAATCTGTTTTCCTGGCGGTTTATTGCGCGAGCGGGTCCCGGGATTGTTTAAACTGTAAAATCTTCCGCGAAGTTGGCTCTCTCGCGGGAGTCGACCGTGCACCGGCGACCGCGGCTCTGCGACTCCGCGTAGCCTCGTTGTACTCCTCTAAGAGAGTCCCGGCAACCACTATTTTTGTAAACGGCCGGAGACCTCTCGGGTCGCATCAATCAGTGTATACGGAGCGATTGGCGGTAGGAATTGGGAATTGCTCGATTCCTACGTAGCTTTCACGGGGATAACGTCGCGGAGGAATCTTTACAGTTCGAGGGAGTTGTAGCGGAATCGATACAACGAGCCCTCGATTGTTAAAAATTTATTTATAATACTCTAACATAACTTGACTAAATAGCATGACTGGCATTATTTTATGGTCTATATCAGGGCTTCTTAAACTATGGGGTCGCGTAGCAAAATTCTGTGGACGCGAGAGATTTTTGTATGTTTCAAAACAAATTCTAAAACTATATATTTTCATATGTATATGTATATGTATATTGTTACCTAATAAATAAATCATCAAAAAATATTTATTTATTTTTCTTTTATATTTGCATGGGGTCGTCAAGAAACTCGCAATTATAAATTGGGTCGATGAATGACAAAACTTTAAGAAGCCCTGGTCTATATGTTACGCTGTATTACCTCAGCTACCAACAAAGACTGATCGCCTTCCGAATTTTAGCAAGCGCAGAACAAGTGTCCGAGAAACAGTGGACGATCATCGACAATTGACAGTCAAGGGTTTCGCTGTCTACCAGGCTCAACGGGGATCCGAAAAACAACTGACTCCGAGACCGAAGAAACGCGTGCGCCACGTTGCAGTACCGCAACTGCTACAAAAGCTAATCGAATCATTTCATCTGGACTTCAATGTAACGTTCAAGTCAAATACCTAAAATAAAAATGTGACAAGTCGTCCTTTACTTTTAGCTACAATGTGGAAAAAATGCTACAACGTGTTCCGGAATTCCTCTTGTTAACGAAGTTCTACATCGCAATTTTCAACTTTCGCTGCTCGTATCACAGTTAAATTAATTATCGTTTAAATTGCTTTTAGGAATTTCTGCAGCTGTGCTGTATTCTTCTTCGCGTTCGAAATATGTGCTCTACTAACCCTTTGACTACTGTTGGCGCCTATTGGCGTCCGACACACGTTGGCTTCGCGGTACTGTAGACGCCAATAGGCGTCAAGATCAAATTTCGCCCCCGTTTATTATTAAATTTGATTAATTACATATTGTGTAATATTTATGTTATATATTGTGAAAAAGCTTAATATTATTGTTCACTTCAAGTAATATTGGTTTAATGTAACAGAATTCAATATTTTCAATATTTTAATATACTTCCTCAGAAACGTATGTCTAACGAAAAACTACGGCCATGCCAAAAATTGCCGTAGCCAAAGGGTTAAAAAGGTCCATACCTTTTTAATAGTACATAACATTGTCCAAAGGTAGAACTATGCGATCGAGCGCCGAACGTTCGCCACATCGACGAGCTTACGATTTCTTTCTCCGCTCGATGTGTGACAAACAATGGAGAGAGACGCGCGCGGGTATAATGAAAAATCGATGCCGAAAATCACCGGTGAACCAAGTTCGGGCCAGCCGGGAACGTTCGCGAAGGTGTAGGTCGCGTCCGAACAACAGTTTTACGAGCGGCGCCCGACTCTTTTATCAGAAATAAACATTTGACTACCGTTGTCGGTCTAACGCAATCAAAATGTTGGCCAATCTTTACGGCCTCGTAAACAAAATTGCGTGAAAAGTATGACGGTGTCTGGGACCAACGCGCGTCGATCGGACCAGGAACGCGCGACGGTCTCTCGCTCGGGTCCGTCTCTCCGTCAATTCTCTCGCTCGGGTCCGTCTCTCCTCTCGCTCTGCTCCCGTTTCGAGAGAGACTCGCGCCGAACCCCGCAAATGGTTCGTGAATTGTGTACTCTGGCCGGCTCAAACATTCCGACGTATCAGGCATCTCGACACGCATAAATCTTTACGATAATGGGGACCCGAGACAAGCTACTGTCGAGGCAGTGGCCGGGCTCTGGTTCACGACGGAGACGGACGCGCTTCCTTCGGCGCGAGTGAATTGTGCCGCGGCACTTTGCGCGCCGGTCGTTCCGAGAGGAAGCGCGCGACGCGAAGGTGTTTACCTACACGTTTTAGAAAAAGTTTACGCCCGTCTTGGTCCGCCGACTGTGTCGTTTATGATCGGGGCGAAACAGGCGAGAGCTTGGAAAGGCAGGGTTTATTTCGTTCCCCGCCGTGGACCACGG
Organism: Augochlora pura; assembly: GCF_028453695.1. Lineage (NCBI taxonomy): Eukaryota > Metazoa > Arthropoda > Insecta > Hymenoptera > Halictidae > Augochlora > Augochlora pura. The sequence continues at coordinate 1,296,649 of NC_135778.1, read as the reverse complement.
AACACGCGTTCAATGGACCACGATTTTTCTGCACAAAGGAGAATCTACTTCGCTAAACGCCGGTATAAATTCCTTCGCATGTTGCAAGCGTTTCCTGCGCCATTTGGAAGCGTTAAATGTTGGCCGCGTTAACTGATTGGTGGTTATTCTAATTAGACACAAAGACGTAACCACGAGTCGAATAAAAATGCGACGAGAAACTTTGTCACGGTCTGAAAAGAAATTGTAATAGATATTTGCTCTCGTGGATGATTACAAATCGATTTACATTTTAGACACAAAATCGCATAGCTTTGATACACGCGGTGGAACCTCGTGAAATTTGTGAACAGAGAGTTAAAGAACTGTAAGTCGGATAAGGTTGTACTTTCATTCGCGTTAGTGTCGTCGGTCAAATCGTGCTACGTAACTCTAAAGCGCGTGTTTTCTACAAACAGATAGAGAGGATGCGACGATACTCGTACATTTTCGTGGACTATTCCGCATCCGAGGAGACGCGAAGAACCCTAATTTTCTCGAGCGGTGCAAACGCGTACAGAAATGTGTTCGGCTGTACGCGGAGGGAAAAAAGTCAGATAGTCGGCGTGTTTATTCTCTTCGAAACACGTGGCGCTGCCGCGACGATAACAAGGTAATCTATTACAGGTATTTTCCGAGTCGCGGCGAACGTGTTACGACCCTTCTGCACGACGCCCGATAACCGCTGCTCCACTTTCTTTTTTTTCTCCCCCCCCCCCCCCCCCCCCGGCAATCTCGCCGGTCTCGCAAAATCGACGGCGACGTTTGCGGTTCGCGTTTAGGCTAGAGCAGTTTCGACGACGGTCGGGCAGGACCGCTTATCACCCATAGATAAACATTCGCGGCGTTGCTGATGTTATCTGCGTCCGCGAGCGTCGTATCTTCGGAACGAATTCCGTCGTCACCGGGCCGATACGAACTATCCGTTCCGCCCACGCGGAATTTCGGAATTTACGCCGACTCCTCGAGCGCCTGACTCGCGCGCGCCAGAAGAAGACTCGACTCCTCGTTTAACTTTCGTTTCTGCTTCTCGTCGTTTATTCGCAATCGTTTGCGATGGGATATCACACCGGCAGCGTTACCACGGATATTAACCTTTTCTGCAGCAAGTAAATTTTCACTGGAAACTGGAACGTGTTCGATTGCGAAATAATATTGCTTTAGCACAATGGTGAAATTAACCCTTTGCAATCGAATGGTGTCTATTAGGCACCACTGACATTGCTCTATCACCCTTTAAAACAATTTTTATAGCAACAATGTTTAATTTTAGAAAAATTGTTAAATATGCCACTGTTAGTATGAATCACCAAAATTAATTTTGTATCTATATATATATATAAAATACACTCCGTCGCTTAAAATGAAAATGCTATAAGACAGAAGAATTATTTTAGATTTAGAGCTAAAATCGCTTCGAGTGCAAAGGGTTAAGCATAACAAAAATCATAAAAAGCATAACAGTAGCTTGTGACTGTATTTCTTGGAGATGAAAAATTAAATCGCGCTATTCACTGTTAAAATCAAATGTATCAATTGTTCTCCAAGAGATGTAAAGCGAAGTCTCGGTGTAAGTGCTTCGACAGATCGGTCGATGGAGGGAGAGAGAGAGAGAGAGAGAGAGGGAGAGAGGGCGGGAGAGAGAGAGGATCATTAGAGAAAACGTCCAGAGAGATATTTGCATTGGACCAGCGGAGTATCCCGTATGCCGTGTCTCGGCGAGTTTATTCCAATTTCCCGGAACGTTTCTCCGAGGCAGGGGGGGGGGGGGGGCACCGGCGGGGGAACGAATAAATAACTAAATATTCGTTTCTCGTCGCGGGACGTACGGTAAATCCTCCCCGGCCCATGATTACGGAGCGTCGAGTCGAGTCGAGTCGACTCTGCTGTGGAAATCGGGCATTCGATACACGTGCCCCGGTAGGTTATTCATGCCAGGTAGAGAACGAGGGAGCTGACTGGTCATTTGGGCTTGGAGAGGGCGGCTAGCTGGTCCGCGCGGCGCGCCGCGACGACTCGCTCCGGGCTACGTGTTTTACGGGTAACCGAGGACGAAGCGCTACTTATCGGTCACGCCAGGTCGCGCGTTACACGTGCTCGTCCTCCTTTTCTTCTCCGCGTCCGTTGGCCCGGGCCCGGCCCGGCCCGGCCCGGACCGACGATCTACGGTCCCGACGATCCACGTCCCCGACACGGTAGTACGTACACCGTTTTGTACACAAGCCGGCTGCTTCCTCCGATAGAACGCGTGACGCAACGAGCTGTTTGCTCAGCCAGCTCCAACTCGATTCGAGAGAAAACGGACGAGAGAGAGAGAGAGAGAGAGGGAAGGATAGAAAGAGAGGAAGCGGTTCGCCGAGCTTTGAGATTTTTCTCCGGGCTGCTGGAGGGAAATTTCTCCCGACCGCGAGCCCCGCAAACTTCCTTCCTTCCTTCCTTCCTTCGACGCGGAAACTCGAGCCTGGCAAGAACGCAACTTCCACAGTAAAAATTATTTCCCCAGGAATTTTCGAGAGAGAGAGAACGCGCGGAAACGATTCCGCCCGGAACCCGCTCTTGCCTCTATGGAGTCCTGGCTCAGCAGTCCGATTGAGGAACCATATTTTTTTTCCCCCCGCCGAATCCAACGTCGATCTTTAATCCCCCGTTTCTTCCGGGCTGCGCAAGTTTTTCTTCATCCGGTTCTTTATTCCGCGATTATTTTGTGCCGATGCCGGAATACCGCTGGCGGAGATGCTTGCGCGAGGCGGTTTCAGGATTGATAACCCTGGGCGAACTTGAAAAAGAAGATGCCGAATCCTATGCTAGTTTTAGCAACGACGCGCCATGTTTTAATTTCGATTTAAATATTCCGTATAATATTCGCGTAATTGGCTCGTTCGTTATTCGACAGCTTTGGTTTTTTTCCAGTTGGGTAATGAAGCGATCAATTTTTTTGAAAATTGTCGAATTAACAAGAACGAACTGTGGAGTGCCGGTTTACAAGTATTAACCCTTTGCACTTGAAACAATTTTAACTGTAAGTTTAGAATAACTTCTCTGGCTTACGGTATTTTTATTTTATGCAACAAAGTGCACTTTTATGCACATTAAATTCATTCTTGTGACAGTTTCACTGGTTAACATAGTTTTTTAAACATAGACTTTAACGATAAGGTATAAAAATGATCTTGGAACGTTATGTAACAATTTTAGTGGTGCCTCAGAGTCACCACTCGAGTGGAAAAGGCTAAAAATACTATTACGTAATTATTATTGATCCTGCTTGTTTTATGTATATTTAGCAGAACATAAGCGCGCTTCTCGAATATACGAAAGAACCAGAAGTTTTAGTAACATAATCGGTGCAACGAACATTAATTTTTTCAGCGACGGTTAAAATTGCAAGGGCGGACATCAGAAAACACGCGGCTCGTTAATAACGAATCGGACGCACACCTATTCGAGTTGTACAGCAAACACGCGGATAAGCTGCTTAGTTTAACAGAGGTTCTATGTTATACACGAATCGGGCAAAATGTAATCCGGTTACACATTACCGATGACGGTTAAAATGTAATGTTAATTCCACCGCGAGTTGTTTCCCGTAGTCGTCGATTGTTATTATCCCGCAACGGCGATCCCCGGTATTTACATTAATTACACCAAACTGGAATTATCTATTGCAGGAAGTGGCTCGTACCTAAATCAACGGCGGCCGCCGCTGCCATCGATGAAATTAGCACGACCACGGTTTATAGCAACAAAGCGTTGTTCGTTTCGATTAGCGGATCGATCGTTTTTGTTAGCTGTCCGGTGATTCGACCCTATCTCTCTCTATTTTTCGACAACCGCGACTAAAAAGACAAAACGACGCCGGAAACATTTGCCGCGGGTCTGGAAAAGGTGTGCCCGGACGCGGCACGTAAATTCATATCGAAGGAAAATATGACGACCATCGATTACCATCCGCCGGAATCAATGAGCGGGGCAAAAAGGCCGCGCGGGACGTCGTTAAAATTGAATTTCGCCGGCGTGTACCGTCCCGGGTATGTATACGTATGTACGCGGGCTCTATAAACATGAAACATCGAAGATGGCAACAGCCGCGGCTATTCTCCGCACGAAATTCGATTTTCCGGAACGCGCCACCCGCGGCCCTTAAATTTCTATCGTAACGCGACGCCGGTGGCAGGGTAACGCCCGTCGGAACGGCCACTTTCCCGCCGGTTTTCCGCGACGGCCTCCCCTCCCCTCCCCCGTTTCGCCCCCGTTTTACCCCCGTTTTACCCGGCGATGTTCAACGCGAGCCCGCGCGCGGCGCGGCACGTAGACGCGTAACGGGTCTACCATAACTCAGAACGAGTGGTAAAGGGGGGTTTTTGCTCGCCTACGCGGCGAATTCTCGTGCGAGCCGGCGTAGAAAACGCTCGGGACACCAGCCATTCCGCTCGTAAAGATACCGATGCTGTGGAGAACGGACCCGGCTCCGCGAAAGTAACGCTTCCGAACGTCTTACTTAAACGGACACGCTTTTGACAATTTTGCGGCGTGATTCCATCCGTTCGAATCTTCGCAGCGTCGATTTTATATTTATATTCTTTCATCTGTCTCGTTCAGGTGAGCATTGATCTTGGTCGACCCGATAGTTAATTGTAATTAATGATTTGGCTGTTGGAAAGTTTGAATTTGAAACGATATCCTAGCATCGTGCCAGGTGAGAGCTACGAAGCCACGCCCCTTTTATGGTATAAGGTAAAGGGAGCAAACACGCAGAGTCTCGACGAAACTCTGAAACTTCTTTTTAGAAGGATTGGATTTTAAGCTAACGAGCTAATAAGCCAGGTCTAATAAGAAGAACTGTTGGAAATAATGAATGTTGCAATGTAGCTTAGATATCATATTTTGTATTTCGCGCCATATGATATGTATGAATCGTGAGATAGTTCTCCTTCCGTTTCCGTCGGAGAGCTATAGTGTGCTAGAGTGAGATATAGTATAGTATAGTAGAGTGAGGTATAGTATATGAGATGAGTATAGAGCGAGACTGTGTACAGCTGTCTGTTCTGAGCCGTCTTCTGTCTCTGGTAAATGTGTAGCGTCCACAGAGAGACCTAACCTAATTGTACCTTTCATATTAAATAATTATAGTTTTGAACCACGCCTCGATTTATTACAACAAGAACAAGACAAAATTGCCATAACCATGAGAAATATCGGAAAGAAATCTTGTAATTACAAAATCTTGAAATTACAGTAAGCGGTTGTCAAACTATGCCCATTTAAAGCGTCGTACGTAAAAAGATTCTACAAAATTGGAGCAGAAATTCTCCCGTCAGGATTGTAATAAAATTAGAAGCTCCGATTCGCCGAGTCTGGTACAGCTACGACTCTACGCCTTCCCAATACCAATTTCAGCAAATACGCGTGTCGTCCGAGAACTTAATTGACCCCATGGGGCATATATCCCGGCACCGCAGAAATCAAAAGCACCGAAACCGGATAGCGGAATATGGATCCTTCTCTGCTGTGGGCATCGACGTCGAGCTCGCAGTCTCCGCCCACTTGTGACGTCGCTTGCTCCCAGGGGCAATTTGGAGGGCTCTCCCAGAGCAAAGAGGGCGCGTCTCGTTTGTTTCGGTGAAGAGATGGCCGCGAGGATGCACGCGGAAGGGAAAGAGAGCCGACGTTAAAGCGAGCATGCATGCATTCGGTCTGACACGCGAGAGCAGACTGTTCCGATGCGAAATTCATGCGAAGCGCCGGAGCTTTTCCGACACGTCCTGTCGCGCCGGTAACCAACGATCCTGCCACGCTCCGCTCGTTTCTTGGATTCTGACGGATTCGACCCGGACGCGCGGTATTCGCCGCCGCTTTTTCTCGCCGGTATATTGAAGAGAATTTCTGCCGGATCAACCCAACTCTGGACACGATCGACTGCGGATACACGGCCCCGCGATAAGCAAGACGCGGGGGTTTCGACTTCGGATCGCTCGATTCCCGGTCAGAGGTGTCCGACTTCCTTCGTATTGGATTATTCGAGGCTCTGGTCCAGAGTCCGGTTGCTCGCGCGACGACTCGACGGATTCTCGAACTGGGTGAACAGATTCGACAAAAGTTGCATTACGATGAAACCGTTATAGTAGCCGGATCTATATTGCTCGATCTATCGAGCTCAGATTACAGTTTCCACAATCACACTGCCGGCTGTATTTGAGAAGAATTAATTTTCTTAATGCTTCAATAAATAAATCTTGCACTCGCTCCTACGCTCCTTTATCGATTTCATAATTATCACTTTTTACAAAATTTCTATCGCTCTTCTTCGAACCTTTTGCAAATCGCATCGACTCGGCTCTGCAGTTCTTGCTCGGGTACGACGTTCTCGACACGTGTCCGTACGGACAGGTAATTGTTATTTGAAAAAGTATGCGAACATGTAAAATGAGCGCGGGTGATGGATGATGCATTTCATGACAAACGTGTGAGTCACTGCATACGGAATCGCCGATGTGTTTTGCCTCCTATCATCGACGTTTATCGCTCGGATAATTAATGAATTTCCGCGAAGTCTATACTGATTTCAATTATATAATTTCACGGAAAGTTTGTCGATAGTCGTCGATCGATAAACAAGCGAGAAGCGTTCGCCTCGCGATGGTTGGTTAGAGATGTGCATACCGCGAGTTCCGACTTCCGCGTCGGGCATATTAAGAGGAGACATTTTCGCAGCCGGAGCCATAAACGGAGGCCCCGTCCAGAATTTCGCGCAAGTAGTAGCGACGCGCGTTTTGTCCGGCGGACGAGGAGCGCCGTTCGTAATGGCCCCGCGTTTCCGTCGCGTCGTCGCGGTCCATTTCTCGGGGCCGTAAAAAATCGCGAGCGAGCTTCTCGATGACACTGCGAATTACACATAAATCTCCCTTTAGTGCTCGACGAGCGCATTAAGGGGATACGAGGAGTTTTGGCACGCCGGCCTATCGTCCGACAGAGAACGAACGGAGGAGCGGCAGAGACTGCGGCGAATACGCGATTTGACGCATCGCTCGCGATTCGATCCCTGAAACTCGGACGGAATCGCGGCTACCCGCTTCCCAGGGATCAGCAAATTATCTCCGCGACGCAGGAAAAGGCTGCGGCTCCGACCGACGATGCCCGATAATGCGATTCGTCGGTACGTTTGCTGGTGCTACTTATCGTAAACGTACATCGTTATGTTTTCGGTGTTGCGCGCCCGTTATCGCAAGCCGAATCGTCGATAAAACGCTTCGCTATTCCGTGCGCCACTTATCTATACACACACACACACAGACACAGTCACACACACCTTGACGCTCGAACATCGTAGTCGCATTATCGTTCGAGAATCGACCGATAAACCACCTTCGATCTCCGCCGACGCGCTCGATCCGACTACTCGCCGTGTCCTTTGGCGTCTTTCCGCTTCTATGAAGATCCTTCATAGCCGTCGGATGCATTTTGCATTCGAGCAACTCGTTCTCACCGACTGAATGCTTGTAATCATACGTTACGGCCCGAATCAATTCTCTATCTTTGGAGCATCGTCGCACATTATATCTCGGATCTACTCTCTGCGCATGAAGTCGTAAACGAAGGCATCGCTTGCCCCGGTATTCGATCGAGATTTAACCCTTTCGGTACGAGCCTCTGTCCGTCATGGCACTTTTACTATACGAGGCGTTGCGCTGAAAATTTACGCAAGGCCAGACCTCGTTTATATAAAGATTGTCCTAAGCGTTAAATAAAAACTATGCTCAATAAAACAGTGGTTTTTTTTAAACAAAAAATGTTGCTTCCAGCTTTAATATTAACAGATATGAAATTCTGTTATTTATACAAGTTAGCACGTGGACGCCGTATATATCCGACGCTCGTCCACAGCGGTCGTCGCGTGGACGCCGGATATATCCGGCACTCGTACCGAAAGGGTTAATGGAAATATATCAACGATAGCTTCTAAATACCTTGTTCGATCCTTGTGGAAGAATCTTACCGAATAATGTATAACCAATTTAACACTGACTTTTTTCTTTCACATTTGAAAATTTCGGATTCATTTGTTACTTTGCATCGCGACGAAGTAACTCTCCGTATAACATTCAATTCCATGCTTTATTCGTCAGACGACGAATCACGTATATTGCAACAACAAAAAATCGATAAAATTAAGCCGACCGACGGCTGTCCATTAGCACGGACACGAGCTCTTTTTATAATCGTTGGATAATTTTTATTTGCTCCCGGGCGCCCCTACCTGCTTAAATACTTGAACACAGGCGGTAGGAAAGTCTTTTGCGAGTTTAAAATCAAAGATTCGCTATGGATAGAGGTGCTCGAGAGCAAATGAAGATGGAATACGAAAATGCAGACAACAATCCGGTCTAATAGACGAGACGAGTGGAGAACTCAAACGGGATCTCGTGGTGGTAATATAAAATTGCGGAACAAAGAGAGAGAGAGAGAGAGAGAGAGAGGCAGCCAGAGCATCCATTAAAATTGCATAAGCAGCGTTCGCCGATTGAGGAATGAATGGGGGGATAGGCGCAGAGCGGTCTAAATAGCGGCGGTGTTCTTGTTCGAGCATTCGCGATCGCGATCGGTCGAAAAACAAAGGAACCCGTCGAACGGAAAATCTTGGTGATCCGGAGAGCCGCGGGGACGACGACGACGACGGCGGCGGGGGCTACGGGCGGGGGAGAGTGTAGGTTTCGTAAAAAGCAGGGAACGTTGCGTCTCGACAGTCGGCGTGGACTGAATAACGACGAAAAGCGGCGTCACGTGCGCGAGACGAGAAGAAAGGAATTGGATATTCGCAATAGGAACGGCCGGCACGATTACTCAGACGTGCTTTTCACCGTCGGATCAACGGGGGACACCGGCAAAAAGGGGAGGTTAAGATGGCGATGCTCTTTTCCTCGATGCAACTTTTCACCGTCCTGCCTCGGCGACGACGTGCTCCGTCGACGCCACGTACCACCGACGACGCTCTTTTATTCTCCGGAGGCGAGGCGAGGCGAGGCGAGGCGAGGCGCCCGGCCGTCGTCGAGCGTCTCGCGTGTGAATAATTCGTTTTGTTCGCTCGAAGATGTTAATATCGACGGCTCTGTCTCCTCGTCCCCTCTCGTCTCTTCGCCTCCTCCCGAATCAATCTTACAGGCGTCCTCTCCGCTCGGAAAGGAAGAGAGAGAGCAGCCTCCGACAGGATTGTTTACCGAGCTTTCTCTCGGCAGCCATCGATTCCACGCATCGAGGAAGGAGCAGACGCGGCAACGACATCAAAGATGGGCGCGGAGGTGGAGAACGAAGGCGAAGATGAAGAAGAGGAAGAAGAGGAAGAAGAAGAAGAAAAAGAAGAGGAGGAGGAAGAAGAAGAGCGGCTGCTCCCAGAGCGGCGCGAGATAAAATTAACCTTTCGCGCGTTTTATATAGTTCACCCTCCCCGCGAAACGACGGGAAAAGAGGGAAGGAAAGAAGAGTCTCCGAGCACGATCCTCCCCTCCCGCTCCTCCCCGTCCTTCCTCGCCCCGGTAGCATCGTCTGCTCCAGTATGCCGGGTTCCCTCGGCGTCTACCGCCGAGCTTGTCTCATTCTTACACGCAAACTCCATTAGGAGACCCCTGAACTCACGGGGAATATCGTATTATGACACCGGAGGGCTCGGGAACCGCTCGGGGAGGAAAGAGCCGCGCGCCGGACGATCCTAGACGGAAAAGAACCTGGGAAGAACGACGGTGGGGCGGAGGGGCGGTGGGGGCGGAGAGGCGGCCGGGGGATGGAAGGCGAAGCGGCCCGTGGAAATGCGGGTTCGAAGGGAAGCCTGGATGCGTCTGGGATGTCTGTCTTCCCTCTCCCCGGCTATCATTTACTTAAGCGATGATGCACGAGCTACGGGAGCTGCTTCCGGGCCGTTTCATCGCGCCCAACCTCGCGATTCGCGGGAAAATAAAAAGGGACGCGATACCGATGGACGCCGCTCTCTCTCTCTCTCTCTCTCTCTCTCTCTCACTAAACCACCCGCTCGCTCATTCGCTTTCTCTCTCTCTCTCCACCGCTCGATGGGAATCGTCGTCGTCGTTCGATATCTCTCGAGAGCAGTTGTAATCGTCGGTAAGACGTACTTATCGCGGCGGCGTCGGTAAATACGCCGGCGAACGACGCCGATAACATTTACCAGGGCGGGAGAGCCGCGCGTCGCGGTATCTTGCCGGAAACGTCTTAGTATTTTATTGATAATACGTTTTTATCGTATTCATGCAGTCGTAAAGGGTGAGAGAGAGAGAGAGAGAGACCCCCCCCCCCCCCCCCTAGGAAACGCGACAGCCTTTACCGAGCGTTACCCCCCCCCCCGGAACACCCGGCCCCCCCGGGAGGCCGCGCACCACCGAGAGAGAACTCCCAGCCGCGTCGTAACTTCGCGATATTTCTTTTTATCATGTCCATTCCGCGCGTAGGCATGCCTCGGCAGCAAAGTGATGTACAAGCGGGACCCCCGCGCACCTGCGTCTGCGGCGTTTCGAATAAAAATGAACCCTGGCAAATTCGTCCCGCGGTGTAGCTTTCGGGAATTACGCGCCGCCGAGGAAATTGATTCGGGGGTGACACACCGAGACGCTCTCTCGGAGCGCGTTCCCCATGATTGATATTTTGCGGAATAACTTTGCATCGCAAGCATCGGAAGCAGTTATTAGAACGCTCCGGGGTGGGGAGGAGAGGCGACTTTAGACGGTGGCGAAGGGGACAAAGCAGCTAAACGGTATCGTTTCGAGAGGAAAGGGGATAATGAAAGCCGAGGACGACGGTGGGTAGTTTTGTCGCTGCCGTCGGACAGCGAATTGATTCCGGTCGAGGCCTGTAATTTTCTCCGCGAACGGGCTGGAGATCAAACAAATTGCCTGCCGATGCATCCGTCCCGCGGGTTTGAACGCTGCACCCGGGGCACCACCACCGGGATCCGAGTGATTTTCATTTAGAAATTTCACAGCGGAGGCACGGTGTATTCTTTCGATTCCTCGATCGTTTGCCACGATCTTTCGTTGCCGGTGAGTAACGAGCGGAAAACGATCGAGTGCGAGAGATAAAACATCTCGACCCTCTTCCCCCTCTCGCCCCGTGTACGCTATCTCCTACCCTCTTTGTTCCATCCGAGAACAACCGAAGCGACCCGTAAATCGATGGTGAACCAGTTATCGACTTCGCGGCCGGAGTGAAATGTTCGTTAGGTTCGTACAGTTTGGCAGCTCGAGTCGATCTTCGTAGAGCCTGCGAGAATAGGCGATGCCTCTGTTCCCGAGCCGTCAGACGTTCTCGATTCGCGATATATTTAGGCAATCGGAAGCGCCCTTCCGACGAAACACAGACCCTTTCAGGGACGACGGGAACACTTTCGCCGCTTGCCGAGAGACACTTGGGCCTTTAAAGGTCCCGTCGAGGGTCTGGGGCTCGTTTCGGTGGCCTAAAAGCCTGGCGGAAGTCCCTTAGTCATCATCCCTGGAGACCTCTAGGGCCCACCAAAGTGTCGGAAGACGAGAGGAACGGGGCTCGGAGGTAACAACGAAGACGACGCAAGAAGGGTCATTAAAGGGTTAGTAGGAGACTGAGGCTTCAAGTTGTGGCTTCCATTATGAACGTATAAAAGACACGCGTGTTCCTTTTTAAGGTTGAGAGGTGTTGGTGAAAATTCATCGATTTAACACTAGATTTACGGAATCCGTCAAAACGACGGGTCACTGATTCGTTAACGTACTATTATTCAGATTTCAAAGATACATTTATTGCTTATTTATCGATTATATTTACTATAATTATTTATATTTATTTATTTACCGATTGCATCAACGATTAGAATAAATCGTTACTTTCATAAACAAATATAAAACGGCTGCTTTTATTACTCCGTAAACCTAGTGTTAAAGAAACGTCTTCCTGCGCAATAAGTGAGAGTCGAATCTTATAGTTTCGAACGATAATATATCTACAGCTTCTTTCCGAGCTTTCGATAATTCTCGTTTGGATATGTACATCGATTATACCGATTCTCTCGGTCGGAACGCCGAAATGGTTAAACAAAACGAACGGGGGCCCGGGTTTCAATATCTAATGTCACGCTATTTTCCAATCGGAAGCTAGCCCCTTCCCAAAATGCCTATCTCGGATTCAAAAATCGTTCCCGGGTAATGGTAATTAAAGATCAGGCGGGCGAACGGCTGATATTGGCAAACGCGTCACGCCGAGGGCCGGCGTTGGGACGCTCGCTCCGGGTCTCCTCGAAATTGATAAAACTTTCAGCCGGGGCGAGGGTCGGTTCGCTTGTTGACGGTCATAAAACTGGCGGTAGCCCTTGTACAAGATTTTATCCGTAACGCGCGCCGCATGCACGCCGCGAGAGCCCTCGAGACCGTTCCAGGAGTAAATAGAAGCCTCGAAGGTGGAGGAATCTCGAAGCGGCCGGGGGGAGGGGAGGGAGAGGGTGCTCGGGAATCGCGTTCGTTTGATGGATGACCCGGAGTTTCGAACTATTTTGCCTCGTCGGAGACTTCGGACAAAAACCGTTATGGATCGAGTCTGAAGGTATCGAAGTTGGCTCAGGGATAAGTTGGGGCCGTCGACGGGGGGGAGGCGGGGGCCGGGGTGTGGGAACGGAGGTGTGGAGGACGAGGAGGAGAGGGAGGAGCCTGGTGACGGAGCCGGTGGTTGGAGGTGAGAGTTCGACGAGCGATCGCAAGAAACTCTCAAAGAGAGGCTGAGGCGGACTATCGATTTTCTGCGTGGTAGTCGTCGTCGTCGTCGTCGTCGTCGTCGTCGGCGACGTAGTCGCTCGCGACGCCGTTGTGCCTCCGAGGAAGAAGGTGCATTCGTCGTGCTTCGATTCGTGAAATTCTCTTTGCCTTCCCTCAGCCCGGGCTCCCAACGACGAGGGAAGCCGACGGCTGCGAGGAGCCGTGAAGAGAGCAGGAGGAGGAGGAGGAGGAGGGGGAGGAAACAGAGAACTGAATTTACGGTGCCACGCGTCCCGCGGTGTCTGTCCGTTTCCCTTCTTCTTGCGCCGCGACGCCACGCTGACGAGCAAGAATTATGAGAATTTTATGCCGGCTCCCCCCCCTCCGCTCGAACGGACCCGCTCCATCGCGGCGGATTGCGCGATCGAGTTTTTTTCTGAGAAGGAAATTAGCATACCTTGTTCCCGGCCCGATCCACGCCGATTTTCAGATCTTTCTGCACCGTTTGCTATCTCGTCCGGAACTAAGCTCATGGACCGATAGGTATGCTTTATGAAAACATGGAATGGTTCGCTGAATAAGTTAGCAGTTACTGTGCCAGTGACCAATTGTGCGGTGCCTTTGCTTTGTTTTCGGACATTTTAAAGTACGACACTTCTTCGACCTACACTTCCTTTGCCAAAGGGTCCTCGACGTGGCCTCGACTTTTTCATTTCTGAAGTAATATCCTTGCCCGAGCCGGAACGTTTAAAGTCGGACAAACGACGGAACAAGAGGCATCGGAGACGGAAACTGAAAGACAAGAGCGACGACGATGTCCGTACTCCAACTTCCGTTTCGAACAGTCAGCGGGAACGACGACGCCGGACGGGGCGAGGGCGATTCGGAGCTGCGGAAGTGGCCTTGAAGCAATCAATTAAAACCGATCCGACCGCGGCGCGTTACGGGGGAATAATTAAGCGGCGGCTTTGGAAACAAGAGTTTTCGAGTGACGGCCCCGCACTCGAAACAATAGGAACAAGGTCTACACGCAACGGGCCAACAATGAAGCCGACGAAACTTGGCCCGGCAGTTGCAGGGCGGTCCTAAGCGGGAGCACTTATCGCGACGCGATCCAGTTATCGAAGTTAACTGGCAGGACAGTTTGATTGCAGAATAACACCGTGTAATATCCTGCGCACGCAACGGGCGACGGGCGACGGGCGACGGCTCCCGGCCGTCTGTCTGTCTGTCTGGCAGCAGCAGCAGGACGACGGGGGCCGTTGCTTTCTCGACAGCAGAGACTTTCGCCCGGTGTGTCTCTCTCTCTCCGCGACGCAGCGTCACCTGGCTATTTTTATCGATCCGGACGCGGCGCGTGCCCCGGGCCTCGTGGATTTTAATTCGACGCTAACGAGCAGTCTTCCGTAATCGAGCCGGCTCGGGCCGCCGCCGGCCCGACGGGTCTTGAATGGACACCGCGCCGCGCCAGGGAAAGACCGGAGTCGAGGTCTCTCCTCGACTCGCCTAATCTGGCGCGAAGTTCGCGCTCAAAGAGCTGAATCGGCCTCTCTCGGTCTCCGGGTCTCGGCGCGGCCAACAGGTTCGCCTCGGCTCTGCGTGGAAATAAAGAGCCTAAAGGGAGGGGGACGAATTATTCAAGCACCTCCTCAGCCAGGCGAGCCCCTTCCGCTTCAACCCCTCTGGCCACCCGCGTTCCCAGCAGACCCGTGAAAAAAAATGGGTCACACGAAACGGGAGCATCCGTCCGCGACGCGACGCGCCACGCCGCGCTCGGCGCTGCCTGACATCAATTACCAGAGTTTGTGTACCGCCGGCTTGTTTTCCCACACTCCGCTTCCTGATACTTAACTTTCCAATTAACGCACCTGCTTGAATCAGTCGAGCGAGAATCGCTGCCAGCAAGAAGCTTTGCTCGGCGCGGATGTGCGCGTGTGCATGCACGGTAATGCACACCGTCGCCAAGCCGACTCGCGAGTTAGAGAGACGGAGACAGAGAGACAGAGAGACAGAGAGAGAGAGAGAGGGAGAGGGAGGAGGGGGAGGGAGGCGAGCTATCGCGATTTATTACTCAATTTGTCGGGAAGCCGGGCCTCTTTCTTTCCGTCCTCGATGGTCCGTGAAATAGCCAGCGTAATTATTTTCCCAAGGTCTCGGTCTTAGGAGACCACAAGGTAATGAAAATAACATGGAAAAACCGGCGGTCGTTAAATGTCCTGCCCGTCCAAAGAGATCCTGTTCTTCGGCAGGCTCGCGCTGCTGCTGCTGCTGCTGTTGGGTAGGAAACGGTAAACACATCCCATATTTGCCTGTTCGCTCGTTCAACGCTCTGTCCACAGAAATTATAATGCACGGCGACGACTGGGACACGCTTCGCCTCCGGCGATTCCGCTTATTGGCCTTTTATGAAATTTCTATTGGCCGACGCCGAACACCGGCACACACCGAGGTACGCCGGATGATACGGGATCTTTGCGGAACTTTTTGGGATTGTTAACGGCGACGCGCAACCGGTGCGGTAATTTCGGATTGGAAAGCTACGAGCTGGTCGCGATGCGAAAGTGACAGTAACTTTCGACTCGGGTGGAAGACGCTGTCGTCGAATCGTTCGGTGCAAGATCATCTGTACAGGTTGCACGATTAACTTGTGCTGCAACGAGTATATATGTATCGAGTATATATGCTGGATTAATTGTCAATTTAATTCCCCTCTCATCGCTAGACTTTGGAGTTCATGCTTTTGTGACAGAAGTGGAAACACGAAATGCAAAACTGTGATGACATTAGAAGAATTAGAGAACATTGTTACATTATTTTTAACGAATTGAAGAAATTAATTTTTATTCGGCAGTTGGTTTCACGTATGAAATGTGGGAGACTTCGACAGGGTTGCCAAAAGCCTAGCGCGATACCGCAAAGACGCGTTTCGCACAGCGGCCCAATTAGCTCCCAGCTTCTTAACAATTACGGCGCAACGCAGCCAACTAATTCGGGTAATAACAGCGAGGTGAGCCGGCAACCAAGACACGTTGCCACCCTGGCACCGTTCTAATCAGACTAAAAAGCAGCACGGAGACTAGCGATCTCGCTGCGATAACGATCACGGCGTAGCGGAAGGACGTCGCTCCCGCTAATTGCCGGAACGGCGAGGGTTCGGCGTTCGCGCAGGGCTTTTTGCCGGCATCGATTTCTCCTCTGGTATCGATAAAAAAAAGAGCGCCGAACGTCCACGGGACTTTCTCGTCCTGCGACATCGGCGACACTTCGATCCACGGCGCATCGGCCTCGCCGAAGTAAAAAGAGAAGGAACGCCACCGCCGCCGCCGCCGCTGCTGGAGAGAAGGTGCCACCGAGGTGCGCGCACGCGGTTAGCCTGCATCGAAGATAGGCCCTAACGAGCTGTAGTTCGCTACGTAATGGAGGTTACGTCTCGCTGATAATTTCCGATAAGTGCTCGGCCGCGTTAACTGGAGCAACCGCCGGAGGGCTCCTTGCCTCTCCCGCCGATCTACGGGTATCGCTCCGACAACACCTACACCACGTGCGCGAGCGGCGAGCGGGGAGGGGACGGGGAGAGGGGACGAGAACCTTACCCCCTCGCACCTTCGCCCATCCGGTCGCTCCTCCTCGACGTGTGTACGTGTCTATATTCAGCGGCGGTGATTAACCGAGCCGCATTGCCAGCCCTGAAGAAGATGAAAGCCGTGCACGAGCGAGCAATCGGGTTATTGCTGTCGGTGAAATTCCGCTTTAAGGTGGGGGAGGGGGCGGGGGCGCCACCACCCCGAGGCGATAAGAAATAGCTACAGATTGGGAATTTTTTCTTAAATCACCGGATAATTAACGCACAAGAGATTCAGTATTTCCAAGCGAATAGAAATTAAAGTTCCAGATTATATAATAATCAAGAATAAGAATAAATTTTAAAAATGTAACCTTTTGAAATGTATAATGTGTTATAGTTTCTGCGCAAAGGAATTGAAGTTGAAGAAGAGCGCAGCTTATGCTAGAACACTCCTCGAACGCTATCATTTGGAACAGACCCGAGCTCGGATTGTGCGATCGCAGAATCAACGTATTCGACGGCGCGACGATATCCTGATAGAAGATGCTTTTACGTCGAATTGCGAGCAGATTTTCGCGGAGTACACCGGAGGATAAAAGCGGACGGCGGCGGAATCTGTGAGCGACGCGACTCGCGGATTCACTTTGTCACGAGCGGAGCACGTGGCGCGACGACTTCGAGGCCAAGGCAAAGTAAAGGCGCGGTAGTTTTCGGGGAGGATCCGCGCCCGCGATAGAAACCTATAGATTGTTGTGACTCGGGGGCAGACGATGTCACTTTCGGCGTTGCCGCGTCGCCGCCGCGTCTCCTGGGAAGAGACATTTGTCACTTGGCGCATGCGGCCCCACGCACCGAGACACACCGTTCATTAATATTAATAGAGCGTGAATCATTTCGCCGCGGGTTTATCTTGGACCGGCCGACGGAAGGTGAAGTTGTAAAAGTTGTAATAGAAAACGTCTCTTTTGTTTCGCCGGCGCGATACACCGCCCTCGGCGACAGTTTTTCGTAAAAATATTGCGCGAGATTAATTCGTTCGCCGACGGAAATTGTTGGGTATACGTTGCTCTAGGCGAAACCGTGCCAGAGTTGCCGAAAATAAATTAGGCTCCGAAACGCGGGTTAAGCACGGAGGATATTTAAATAAATTCGGCACGAATCTTGCGGAACATTGGCATGCGTGGATCACGTTCTGTCGAACTAAAATTAAATGCATCCTCGCCCACGAGCATGCTAATGCTTCTTTAATTAAGATAATTATGTAAAAAAAACTGTTACAAAATCATTAACGATTATTGCGATCTTTCTATTTACTTTGTGATATATTAATTAAATAATATATAACTATACATATAAATTATATAATTAAATCCAATTAATTTGGAAACACTATCGGTACGCGTTTTCAAAGTCGAACTGACCAACCGAAGTAGACGCGATATTTTAAAATCAACTTGCACGGGCGCAAACATTTTGATGGCAGTTCCAGAACGAGGAATGTAATTAGAGGTGGCGAGGGTTTCGAGCAAGGAAACAGGCATAAATAAAATTTCGGTTATTACCTCGGTTACAACGACAATTTATCATATTCGGTGGAAAGTTTACGAGCGGTCTGCGTGAAAATCGTTCTGAATCGAGTGGCGGAAAGAGGGAGGGAGGGAGGGAGGCAGGCGACGGCGGTGGTGGGGGGATGAGGGACGAGTCGAGCAAACGGTAGAACGAAGACGTTGCGAAGTTGAGGAAAACTTTGTTGAATCGAGTCGGCTCGTTTCCCCGGCAGTAATTGTCCCGATCCGGCGGCGTGGTAACGCTCTGGGCTGCTGCTCGTTATACGGCGGGAGCATCGATTATTTCCAATTATAATAACAAATGCGGATCGGGTATAACGACTCGAGAGTGCGGTAATAAAGTTTCCGTAACTAGTTGCGCGGCTCCCGTCGCGGCGGAATGCGCCTTTTGGATTTTTGATGACGCGAGCGTGGCTTCAAAGGTGGCTTCACGAAAAGGCTGCAAAGTTCGCGGGAAATATTTTCTTATACTCTGATTTAACACGTTCGTCGCTGTGTCAACCATATCTGGGTAACATTAATTTCTGAGCAATTTTGAAAATTTATTATAATCGCAATATATTGGAGCAAAATGAAGTCGACTATGATTTTTCGAAAGAGTTCTAATGTTAAATCATGTCCTATGATAAATGTGAACTTTTTAGTTTTATTTTATTTAATTAAATTGCTTGAATTATGCGGGGAATTTAGCGTCAAATTGCGCGATTTTATACGAGGTCATTGATTTCTTCATCGACGATTTTAACAAAGTTAAACATTAACTGTATTATGTAATCAGAAACTAGGATATCTAGTTAACATTTGCCCATAGTATTCACATTGTTTTCACCTTCGTTCCGATAATTATTCCATCATCGTTTGAATTATTATTACTATTGTCGTTGTCACTACGATTAATATTGTTATTATTACGTTGGATATTTATAGATAAATTACAGGGACATCTGGCTCGTTTCCGCCGAATGTATTAAATTAAATAAACTCGCTTCTGTTCGCCGTCGACCGCTCGAAACACGTTTTACGATTCGCTTTACGAGGCGTCCACAAAATCCGGCCACTTTCCGTCCTACAAGGAACACGGCTGAACAAAAAAAAGAAAAAAAAAGATGGCAGCGTTATTTCCGAAGCATCGTGCGCATGCAAATCGGAAATTCCGCCGAGAGAACCGGGACCGGGGAGGGCCGGGCATCGATTAATAAAAGGCGACAGGCGAGAGAGGCTCGTCCGCGACCGAAACGGCCGGGCCGAGGGAACAACGCGTCGCCGCGAGCGATTAATTAATTAATATTCGCGAGGCGATTATGCCCGAACTAAAGTTACCATTAGCCACGGTGGGAAGGGGTGGGGGGCGAGGAGTCGAGATCGAGATTACGCAACCATGTTCTCGAGAACGCGACAGAACGCGCGGGTAATTGCCGGCGAAAAAAAGAAAAAACAAAGTCGAAGAAATATTATGCAAAACCCAGGGCTCGGCCTAATTTTCGCGGAGAGCGCTCGCGCGCGCGCGCGCGTTCCTCTCTGCGAGAGCTGACGACTGATCGAGCCCCGGCCCGGTAATTATGCTTAATTACGAGGCACAATTTCAGCAGTCGCGAGAGCCTCGCGCTCTCGCTCTCGCTCTCGCTCTCCCCAAAAGTAATTGCCTTCGGCTGGAATTTTTACGGCGACATTATGGAGAGCGAACGCTTTCTCGTTCCTTTTTCCTTTTCTTTTTTTTTTTTCGCTAGATTCGTCCGCGCGACGACGACTGCTTTTGCCATCGTCACCGGTGCGAGCCGCGGTGGACACGGCCAGATTCGGTGGAAGAGACGAAAAGGAGCAACGTAAAAGGTAAGAATTTCTGGTAATGTCGAAGACCGAGGACACCTACTTTTTTGAAAATCGTTCGACGCGTCGCAGCCGCGTCT